>NC_135814.1:6809557-7020703 GCF_964213995.1 Mustelus asterias
AGGCAGGAGAATGGGGATGAGAAAAATATCAGCCATGATTAAATGGCGGAGCAGACTCGATGGGCCAAGTGGCCTAATTCCACTCCTGTGTCTTATGGTCTTAGCACGGAGCAGCTTTGAACAGGATCAAATGCCCCAAGGAAATTCCTTCACAGAAGCATTTGGATATGTATATGGATGGGAAAGGATCAGAGGAATATGGGCTGAACGTGGGACTAGCTGGGAGGGCACCATGGTTGGCATGGATCAGTTGGGCCAAAGGGCCTGTTTCCATGTTGTACTGCTCTATGAAGCCAGCTACGTAGCCTGTGGCAGGTGACCAAGAGCTTGGCCGAACAGTTCGGCTGGAATTTTCCAGTCACCCCTCTGCCCCGCGGCGGGTCTGAGTGCAGTGGAGCTGGATCGTCCTTGGCCGCCAATGGGATCTTCCTGCTCTGCTCAAGTCAATGACGATTTGCCTGGTTTGTTGTTTCCAGAACCATGAACACCTAACCAGTATCAACTTTAATGGGACTGGAAGGTCCCACCGGCAGCCAAGGCCAGGAAAACCTCAGCCTTAGTTTTAAGGCAATTGTTGAAGACGGAGAGAGAGGTAGAGAGGTTTCAGAAGGGAATTACAGAGCTTAGGGATGAGGTGATCAAAGGCACGGATGCCATTGGTGGAACAATAAGACTCAGGGATGTGGCAATGTCCAGAATTCGAGGAACATTGGTCAGAACATTGAATACAGGAGTTAGGACGTCTTGTTGAAGTTGTACAAGACATTGGTAAGGCCACACTTGGAATACTGTGCACAGTTCTGGTCACCCTATTATAGAAAGGATATTTTTAAAGTAGAAAGAGGGCAGAAAAGATTTACTAGGACTCTACCAGGATTTGATGGTTTGAGTTATAAGGAGGGGTCGGATAGACTGGGACTTTTTCCCCTGGAGTAGGTGGTTTAGGGGTGATCTTATAGAGGTCTATAAAATAATGAGGGGCATAGATCAGCTAGATAATCAATATCTTTTCCCAAAGGTAGGGGAGTCTAAAACTAGAGGGCAAAAGTTTAAGGTGAGAGGGGAGAGATACAAAAGTGTACAGAGGGGCAATTTTTTCACACAGAGGTGGTGAGTGTCTGGAACAAGCTGCCAGAGGCAATAGTAGAAGCGGGTACAATTTTGTCTTTTAAAAAGCATTTAGACAGCCACATGGGTAAGATGGGTATAGAGGGATATGGGCCAAATGCGGGCAATTGGTACTAGCTTAATGATAAAAACTGGGTGGTATGGACAAGTTGGGCTGAAGGGCCTGTTTCCATGCTGTAAACCTCGATGACTCGATGACTCTATAATGCAGCGATATTGGAGTGTTTTGGAGGAAGCTACACAGTTCGGGAGGGGAGGAAGGCTAGATGAAAATCGGAAATTTTAAAATCAAGGCATTAACCGGCTGGAAAGTCAATTGGTCAGTGAAGGGGTGCTGGGCGAACTTGACGCCTCCAGCAACAGCAGGCAACTTAACGCTGGAAATAATGGGTAAACGGGACTTTGATTATGTTTTATATTTCAGATTTATCGGGGTGGCACAGTGGCACAGTGATTAACAACGCTGCCTCACAGCGCCAGGGACCCAGGTTCGATTCCTGGCTTGGGTTACTGTCTGTGTGGAGTTTGCACATTCTCCCCATGTCTGCGTGGGTTTCCTCTGGGTGTTCTGGTTTCCTTCCACAGTCCAAAAATGTGTAGGTTAGGTGGATTGGCCATGCTAAATTGTCCCTTAGTGTCCAAAGATGTTCAGGTAAGCTGCATTGGCCATGTTAAATTGCCCCTTCGTATCCAAAGATGTGCAGGTTCACTGGATTGGCCATGCTAAATTGTCCCTTAGTGTCCAAAGATGTGCAGATTAGGTGGATTAGCCATGGTAAATGTGCAGGGTTACAGTGAAAAGGTGGGTAAGATGCTTTTTCGGAGAGTCGGTGCAGACTTGATGGGCCGAACAGCCTCTTTCTATGGTTTGATGGTTCTATATAAGGGGTTGTGAAGGGTGCAAGAGAGAACTTGCAACAATGAACGAGAAGGAAAGAGGAGCTACATTGAACTGAGGCCCGGGTGACCTTCGCAGGCCTAGTGTGGTTTGCCCAGTGTAAACCTCTTCAAAGAACCTTATCATATTCTCTGTAAACTCATTGATAATGTTCTCATCAGATGTGTATGTGTGTCGGGGTGGGCGGGGCGGAGTTATATCCTGTTGAAACAATAAGTTTCAGATAGGCTCCAGGTCACTGAAGCCCTTTGCCTGACAGCTGACAAAAGGCCTATTTACATATGGCTGCAAATACAGATTCGTCAGCGATTGCTATTCCTTCTGAAGCAAGCCTCACAATCCTTTCGAATCAAAGGCTCGGCCTGTCCCCGTTCCTGGTGGAATGGAGAGTTGGGGGAATTGGGGCTACTTTGCTGCGGCAGTGCGCTCATTCCGAAACAGCTGACGGTTTTACTGCCGCGCAGAGGTTCACACTAAACCTGGGGGCAGCCTCTGCCAAGGTGTGACGAGAAACGACCACGGTGTGAGGTTTTCCAGCCAACATACACCAAGGGACTATATTAACCGTTTCAAAACCCTCGGATTGTCAGGTTGTTCCTGACTGCCTGGTAACTATGTAAGACTGCAACCTGACCAATGTATATAATTTCAACAGAACTGTACTCCCTGTAACGGGAATGATCGAGTGCTTGTAATGTCCTTGTAGCCGTATTGAAGAACCACAATGTGCCTCTCAATCTCTGCAGAAAGTGTGAATTTCACTGCACATTCCTGTTTTGGCAATTTGACAATGCTTTGTAATCTTTTCCTTGAGATATTTTTAAAGTATATTTTTGCAACAAAATAATGGTGTTCCTGGGACAATGGGATTCTCCCCTCCTGCCATCCTGAGGGAAGATTTCACTTTGTTGGAGACTTTTTTCCCCATAAGACCAAAAGACATAGGAGCAGAATTAGGCCACTCGGCCCATCGAGTCTCCTCCACCATTCAACCGTGGCTGATATTTTTCTCATCCCCATTCTCCTGTCTTCTCCCTGTAACTCCTGATCCCCTTATTGATCAAGAACCTACCTATCTCTGTCTTAAAAACACTCAATAACCTGGCCTCCACAGCCTCTGTGGCAATGAGTTCCACAGACTCACCACCCTCTGGCTGAAGAAATTCCTTTTCATCTCAGTTTTAAAGGAGCGTCCCTTCACTCTGAGGTTGTGCCCTTGAGTTCTAGTCTCTCTCACTAGTGGAAACATCTTCTCCACGTCCACTCTATCTAGCCAATTTACGCACAGCAAGCTCCCACAGAATAGTGCTAAATTTAAGTTAAGTTTATTATTGTCACAAGTAGGCTTACATTAACACTGCAATGAAGTTACTGTGAAAATCCCCTAGTTGCCACACTCCGGTGTCTGTTCGGGTACACTGAGGGAGAATTTAGCATGGCCAATGCACCTAATCAGCACATCTTTCGGACTGTGGGAGGAAACCGGAGCACCCGGAGTAAACCCATGCAGACACGGGGAGAATGTGCAAATTCCACACAGTCACCCAAGCTGGGAATCGATCCCATATCCCTGGCGTTGTGAGGTAGCAAAACTAACCAGTGTGCCAACGTGCCGTCCCTAAATTATGTGCTCAAGTCCCTGGAGTAAGACTGAACCCACAGCCTTCTGACTCAGAGGCAACAATGTTGCCTACTGAGCTGTGGCATTTAATGGCTGGATCTGGTGTTTTTGTGAGGCTGGTTTGAGGAATAAGTATTGGTCAGAACACTGGCTGGTCTCTCCCCTGCTCTTCTCAAAGTAATGTCATTCCCTCTCTTACATCCGCCTGAGTGGGCAGATGGGGCCTGAGTTTAACTTCTCATTCAATAGATGGCACCTACATAAGAACATAAGAACTAGGAGCAGAAGTAGGCTATTTGGCCGCACAAGCCTCCTCCTCCTCCTTTCAATAAGATCATGGCTGATCTTTTCATGGACTCAGCTCCACTTACTCGCCCACTCACCATGACCCTTAGTTCCTTTACTGTTCAAAAATGTAACCAACTTTGCCTTGAAAACATTCAACGAGATAGCCTCAACTGCTTCGCTGGGCAAGGAATTCTACATCCCTTTGGGTGAAGAAGTTCCTCCTCAACTCAGTCCTAATTCTGCTCCCCCTTATTTTGAAGCTATGCCCTTTAAGTTCTGGTTACACCCACCAGTGGGAACAACCTCCCTGCTTCTATCTTAACTATTCCCTTCATAATCTTATATGTTTCTATAAGATCCCCTCATTCTTCTAAATTCCAATGAGTATAGTCCCAGTCTACTCAGTCTCTCCTCATAAACCAGCCCTTTCAACTCCGGAATCAACCCAGTGAATCTCCTCTGCACCCTCTCCAGTGCCAGTATATCCTTTCTCAAGTAAGGAGACCAAAACTATACACAGTACTCCAGGTGTGGCCTCACCAGCACTTATACAGCTGCAACATAGCCTCGCTGTTTTTAAACTCCATCCCTCTAGCAATGAAGGGCAAAATTCCAATTGGCTTTTTAATTACCTGCTGCACCTGCAAACGAACTTTTTGTGATTCATGCACAAGGACACCCAGGTCCCTCTGCACAGCAGCATGCTGCAATTTTTTACCATTTAAATAGTAGTCAATTTTGCAGTTATTCCTACCAAAATGTGATGACCTCACATTTACCAACTCCATCTGCCAGACCCTCGTCCACTCACTTCCTTTCCTCTGACAGTGCAGCACTCCCTCAGTACTGTACTGAGAGTGTCAGTCTAGATTTTAAACTCCAGTCTGCTAGTTTTTAATGAGTTTGCAGAGAGAGAGAGGCAGTAACTTTTTAAGAAAGAAAAAACTTGCATTTCTATAGCACCTTTCATGACATTAACCCGTTTCTCTGACAATTAAATACTTTGAAATGTAGTTACTGTTGTAAAGTAGGAAATTCAGCTGTCAATTTGCACACAGCAAGCTCCCCCACACAGAAATATGATAAAGAACAAGTCATGTGTTTTTAGTGAGGTTGGCTGAATGATAAATATTGGTCCAGAACAATGGACTTGCTCATCTTTGAAGCAGTGCTTTCCAGTAAACTTGAGGAGGTAGATGGGTTCTTGATACATTCCCTCATTTAAAACACGGCACTCTGACGGTGCAGTGATCCTTCAGGAAGGGTCTCCCAGTGCATGGGGCCCGGCTGGCCAATGGCAGAGCCACCAATGGAGTCAAAATAATTGGAAGTGTGAAAGACCAGAACCCGGGGAAACATAAAGGTCATGGAGAAGGTTCTGGAAATGAGGCAGGAGGCGAGGTCATGGAGGAATTTGAAAGCAAGCTGAGAATTTTAAAAGCGAGATATTGTTGGACCAAAAACCAATGTAGATGACCGAGAATGGGACACAGCGAGAGACAAGAACACGTGTAACTTTCAGCATGAGTTTCTTTCTGCTTTGCCCAGACTGTTCATAGCACCCCCTCATTTAATACCCCCCAACACACACACACACACGCACATTCACACGCACACACACACATTTACGCACACATGCACGCACACACACATACACATATGCACACACACACACACAGACGCACATACACATGTACACGCACATACGCACACATGCACGCACGCACACACACAGAGTCATAGAATCAGAGAGTCATAGAGGTTTACAGCATGGAAACAGGCCCTTCAGCCCAACTTGTCCATGCCGCCCTTTTTTTTTTAAATCCCGAAGCTAATCCCAATTGTCCACATTTGGCCCAAATCCCTCTATACCCATCGTGCCCATGTAACTATCTAAATGCTTTTTAAAAGACAAAATTGTACCTGCCCCTACTACTACCTCTGCCAGCTTGTTCCAGACACTCACCACCCTTTGTGTGAAAAAATTGCCCCTCTGGACACTTTTGTATCTCTCCCCTCTCACCTTAAACCTATGTCCTCTAGCTTTAGACTCCCCTACCTTTGGGAAAAGATATTGACTATCTACCTCGTCTATGCCCCTCATTATTTTATAGACCTCTATAAGGTGACCCCTCAGCCTCCTACGCTCCAGAGAAAAAAGTCCCAGTCTATCCAGCCTCTCCTTAGAACTCAATCCATCAAGTCCCGGTAGCATCCTAGTAAATCTTTTCTGCACTCTTTCTAGTTTAATAATATCCTTTCTATAATAGGGTGACCAGAATTGCACACAGTATTCCAAGTGTGGCCTTACCAATGTCTTGTACAACTTCAACAAGACGTCCCAACTCCTGTATTCAATGTTCTGACCGATGAAACCAACCATGCCAAATGCCTTCTTCAACATTCTGTCCACCTGTGACTCCACTTTCAAGGTGCTATGAACCTGTGCCCCGAGATCTCTTTGTTCTGTAACTCTCCCCAATGCCCTACCATTAACTGAGTAAGTCCTACCCTGGTTCAATCTACCAAAATGCATCACCTCGCATTTGTCTAAATTAAACTCCATCTGCCGTTCGTCAGCCCACTGGCCCAATTGATCAAGATCCCGTTGCAATTGGAGATAACTTTCTTCTCTGTCAACTATGCCACCAATCTTAGTGTCATCTGCAAACCTACTAACCATGCCTCCTATATTCTCATCCAAATCATTAATATAAATGACAAATAACAGTGGACCCTGCACTGATCCCTGAGGCACACCGCTGGTCACAGGTCTCCAGTTTGAAAAACAATCATCTACAACCACCTGTCAATAAGCCAATTTTGTATCCATTTAGATACCTCACCCTGAATCCTGTGAGATTTAATCTTATGCAACAACCTACCATGCGGCACCTTGTCAAAGACCTTGCTAAAGTCCATGTAGACAACATCAACTGCACTGCCCTCATCTACCTTCTTGGTTACCCCTTCAAAAAACGCAATCAAATTTGTGAGACATGATTTTCCACTCACAAAGCCATGCTGACTGTCCCTAATCAGTCCTGGCGTCTCTAAATGCCTGTAGATCCTGTCTCTCAAAATACCTTCCAACAATTTACCCACCACAGATGCGAGGCTCACTGGCCTGTAGTTCCCAGGCTTTTCACTGCAGCCCTTTTTAAACAAACATACACACATGCACACACACACACACTTACGCACACACTTACGCACACACACATACACACATGCGCACAGACACACGTACACGCACGCACACACATACACGTAAGCACAGTTCCCACAGGTCGGTCTATCTTGCTGATTCAGGTCAGTCAGTTGTTAGCTGTGCAAGTATCCTTCGCATGCAATTAGGGATGTTAATTTTTATTACCTTGTACAAACACGAGGTTGTTAGCAATCATAAAAGATTGTTCTGGTTCACGGGGCCCTGGGTTTTACAGCGCTGTTCCCTCTCAGCAGTTAGTGAGCTGGTTACTGAGTGTGCATCTGGCTGTCCAGTCACATTCCCAATCAACTGGAACAGGTTTTTTTCACTCCCTGTTTTTTTATGACTGCTTAGGGCCTTGGGATTTGTGTGGGAGCAATAAAAACCAAAAGCCCTAATCGCATCAGGGCAATCCTGCAAAATCACCAGGAATTTCAGAGAGAGAGAGAGGAATTTCAGAGTGAGAGGCACTGTGAACATTTACGGACTTCAGAATTTCCTTTGGCTGCAGCCAAGTGGGTAGGGAAATGCCAGCCTGCCTGAACCTGGTCAAAGGCTGCTTATCACCCTACCCATTCCATCTGGTTGTGAATTTGCTAGAAAGAGAGACATGTTGTCGAATCTTTTTGTCTTGCACTCATCAGGACAAATGCAAGAATATCAAATTTCAAACAATCGCAACAATTTATACTCCTGGAGGAAAAGGGCACCTATTGGTCGGCAAGTAAACTCTGATTGGCTGTGATGTTGCCATGGAGGAAGAAATGGGTGACTAGAGGCCCCTCCCAAGGTCCCAGGTAATTTTTTTAAAAGTGCAGGGCTTGAACATATTCCTTTTGTTTTCAGGGAACGAGTCTCTGCGTGTGACTGCGTGCCTCTTCCACCGTGTGTAAATGAGCCACATTATGGGCTTGACTGATTATCTTAAATGGGTTGTTAGTGTCGCTATTAGCACAGTTAGGATTGTTCCACAAGTGCTGCCCAGTCACAGAATCACATCTCACAGTTGACGTTTTGTTGGGAATGCATCCCTAAAATTCATTGGCCACTACTGGCACCAGGAGAACAAAAAAATTGGATCAGTTTGGTTTGATTGTTTCCACTCTTGCCTCCAAGTCAGTTGTAGGCTCGATCGAGGCCTTAGTCTAGTTCTTAGCGGGGGCTCTCTCCTGAGTGAGATGTTAATCTAAGGCCCTGCTCAGGTGGATGCTAAAGATCCCACTGACTGTTATTTTTAACTTTGCTTGAGATGTGGAATTCCCTGCCGCCAAAAGGCCTGCTGGGTTTTGTTGAGTGAGGGTTTCGAGGAAGATGGAGGGTAAATGGAGTTGAGGGACTGATCAACCTTCACCTAATTAAATGGCAGAACTGGCTTGAGGGGCCGAATGGACTCCTCCTGGTTCTAATGCTCTTAGAAATGGGGGACACTCTCACTGTCCTGGGCCACATTCTTGCCCTCAACCCAAAAGAGAACAACTGGTTATGGTTGTGGGATCTTGCTGTGTAGATACATGTTTTCCCAAATAACAGCAATCGCTGGATCGGGATAATGCACTAAAAGTGAAACCGTTTGAGAGGCCGGGGCCTTCGATTCTCCACCTGCTCCTCTATCTTCATGACTGTCCATACAAATGGTCTTTTGTAAGGATTGGGTCTTTCATGGGGAAATTCCTACACTCGGAAGGTCGTGATTCATAGAATCCCTACAGTGCAGGAGGAGACCATTCGGCCCATCGAGTCTGTACCGACCACAATCCCACCCAGACCCTATTCCCGTAACCCCACACATTTACCCTGCTAATCCCCCGACACTCGGGTCAATTTGGCATGGCCAATCAACCCCACCCGCACATCCCCGGACCGCGGGAGGAAACCGGAGCACCCGGAGGAAACCCACGTAGACACGGGGAGAACGCTCTTTGGAATTCTCTCCCCCACAGAGCTGTGCAGGCTCCATCGCTGAGTCATTTCAAGACTGGGATTGATAGAAGTCCAGGAGCTAAGGGGTACGGGGATGGTGCAGGAAGGTGGAGTCAAGATAAAAGATCAGCCGTAATCGTATTGTAAGGTGGAGCAGGCTCAAGGGTAGATACAGTGACATGGTAGTCATGTCGCTGGATTGGTACTCCCAAGGACCAGCCTAATATGGACGTATGAATTAGGAACAGGAGTAGGCCACTCAGCCCCTTGAGTCTGTGTCGCCATTCTGTAAGATCATAGCTGGTCAGATTGTAACCCCAATCCCACATTCCTGTCTACCCTCAATAACCTTTTACCCCTTTGTTAATCAAGAATCTATCCAGCTCTGCCTTAAAAATATTCAAAGACTTTGCTTCCACTGCCTTTTGAGGAAGAAAGTTCCAGAAAGGGTGGCACGGTAGCACAGTGGTTAGCACTGCTGCTTCACAGCTCCAGGGTCCCGGGTTCGATTCCCGGCTCGGGTCACTGTCTGTGTGGAGTTTGCACATTCTCCTCGTGTCTGCGTGGGTTTCCTCCGGGTGCTCCGGTTTCCTCCCACAGTCCAAAGATGTGCGGGTTAGGTTGATTGGCCAGGTTAAAAATTGCCCCTTCGAGTCCTGGGATGTGTAGGTTAGAGGGATTAGCGGGTAAATATGTTGGGGTAGGGCCTGGGTGGGATTGTGGTCGGTGCAGACTCGATGGGCCGAATGGCCTCCTCCTGCACTGTAGGGTTTCTATGATTTCTATGAAACTCACCACTGTCATCTGTTTAAAATGAGCGACCCCTTATTTTTCAAAAGTGACCCCTCGTTCTAGATTCTCCGACAAGAAGAAACGTTCTTTCCACCTCCATCCTGTCATAGAATTCCTGCAGCGCAGAAGGAGGCTATTCGGCCCATTGAGACAGCTCCAGCTCTTCGACAGAGCTTTTTACTCAGGTTCTATCTACATAACCCCACGTATTTAGCCTGTTAAGGGACAATTTAGCATGGCCAATCCATCTAAACTGCACATCTTTGGCTTGTGGGAGGAAACTGGAGCACCCGGAGGAAACCCACGCAGGCACGGGGAGAATGTGCAAACTCCACACAGACAGTGACCCGAGGCCAGGAATCAAACCCGGGTCCCTGGCGCTGTGAGGCTGCTGTGCTAACCCACAGTGCCACCATGTTGCCTTGTCAATACACCTCAGAATCTTAAATATTTCGCCTCTTACTCTTCTCAAGTCTAGTGGATACAAAGTCTAATGTTAGTCAAATAAACCTTCTCTGAACTGCTTTGAACACATTTACATCCTTTCTTAAATAAGGGGACCATTACACAATACTGCAAATGCCTCACCACTGTCCTGTACAACTGATGCATGACTCCCTTACTTTTGTAATCCATTCCCCTCACAATAAATAACAACATTCTATTTCTATGCTCTGGGGACAGAAGTTCAAATCCACCATGGCAATTATCATCATAGAATCCCTACAGTGCAGAAGGAGGCCATTCAGCCCATCGAGTCTGCACTGACCACAATCCCACCCAGCCCGATCTCCATAGCCCCATGTATTTACCCAAGTTAGTCTCCCTGACACTAAGTAGCAATTTAGCATGGCCAATCAATCTAACCCGCACATCTTTGGACTGTGGGAGGAAACCGGAGCACCCGGAGGAAACCCAAGCAGACACGGGGGGAATGTGCAAACTCCACACCGACAGTGACCCAAGCCGGGGATCGAACCCGGGTCCCTGGCGCTGTGAGGCAGCAGTGCTAACCCACTGTGCCACCGTGCTGCCCCTAATTAGTGGAATCTGAATTCAATTAATAAATCTGGAACTGAAAACAAGTCTCAGTGACGGTGACCATGAAACCATTGTTGATTGTTGTAAAAACCCATCTGGTTCACTAATATCCTTTAGGGAAGGAAATCTGCTGTCCTTACCTGGTCTGGCCTACATGTGAGTCCAGACCCACAGCAATGTGGTTGACACTGAGCTGTTCAAGGCCACTCAATTCAAAGGCAATTAGGGATGGGCAACAATTGCTGGCTTTGTCAGAGATGCCCACATCCCATGAAAGAATAAGGGATTTAAAACAAGAATTTTCCTTTTTGATGGTGATAGAAGGTGGTGTTACACCATCACACATGCCCCTTTTTGATGTGAGTGTTGTAACATGAACAGTGACTCCGTCTTTGCACTGTGACCCCAGTCAGAGCCAATACTACACAGAGACAAGTCCATTTACAACAGTAAGGTTTGCAAGTTCACCTGAAACAGTGTTATCCAGAAGGAAGGCCAGGTATCCTCCTTGAATGACGGGCATCATCAATAGGGCAAGAAGAAAGATGTCCAGGCTCCGTACACCTACACAGAACAATCCGGAAAGAGAGAAGAAAAACTATCACTAACCTTTGTTTAATAAAGAACTTCCATTTATATATCACCTTCACTACCTCAAGAAACTAGGGCGGCGCGGTGGCACAGCGGTTAGCACTGCTGCCTCACAGCGCCAGGGACCCAGGTTCAATTCCCAGCTTGGTTCACTGTCTGTGTGGAGTTTGCACATTCTCCCCATGTTTGTGTGGGTTTCCTCCGGGTGCTCCGCTTTCCTCCCACAGTCCAAAGCTGTGCGGGTTAGGTTAATTGGCCATGCTAAATTGACCCTCGTGTTAGGGGATTAGCAGGGTAAATATGTGGGGTCATGGGAATAGGGCCTGGGTGGGACTGTGTTTGGTGCAGACTCGATGGGCTGAATGGCCTTCTTCTGCACTGTAAGGATTCTATGATTCTATGACATCCCAAAATGTCTTACAACCAATTAAGGAATTTGAAATTGCAATCATTGTTGTAATGTAGGAGACGTGACTGCCAATTTGTGCTCAGCAAGCTCCCACAAGCAATCAATGGCCCAATAATCTAGTTGTGTGATGTTGGTTGAGGGATAAATATTGGCCAGGACACCCGGGACAACTCTGCTGTTTGTCTTCCAGATTGGATCTCCGAGGCAGGGTAGATTCAGAAAGAATGTTCCCGATGGTGGGGGAGCCCAGAACTAGGGGTCAGAGTTTGAGGATAAGGGGTAAACCTTTTAGAATTGAGGTGAGGAGACATTTCTTCACCCAGAGGGTGGTGAATGTGTGGAATTCACGATCACAGAAAATAGTTGAGGCCAAAACATTGTCTGATTTCAAGAAGAAATTAGATATAGCTCTTGGGGCTAAAGGGATCAAGAGATATGGGGAGGAAGGGGGGATCAGGATATTGAATTTGATGATCAGCCATGAACATAATGAATGGTGGAGCAGGCTTGAAGGGCCGAATGGTCTGTCCCTGCTTCTAGTTTCTATGTCCAAACTGAGAAAGTCTCAGTTAAATGTCTGGTTCGAAAGGCAGCACCTCTGATAGTGCAGCGCTCCCTACTACACTGGAGGGGTAATCTAGAACCTGCCCTCATGTCTCTGGAGTGGGTTTTGAACCCACAATCTCCTGTCTCAGAAGCAAGTGACATTTTATGAAATGCAACAACAACTGATATCTATATAGCACCTTCAAATGTAATGAAACAACTCAAGCTGCTTCACAAGGGCTTAATAAAACAAATGATGATTTCATGCCTCACCAGGAGATATCAGGTGGCCAAAAGCTCAGTCAGAGAGGGAGATTGGAGGAGTGTCTTGAGGGCAGAAAACGAGGTGGCGAGGTGGTGGAGAGGTTAAGGGAGGGAATTCCGGAGCTTAGGGCCCAGGCAAGCGAAGGCAGAGCAATGAAAATCAGAGTTACTGTTAAAAAATGAATTAACAATGAAAATCTCAGCAGAAACATGGAAACATAGAAAATAGGTGCAGGAGTAGGCCATTCGGCCCTTCAAGCCTGTACCACCATTCAATATGATCATGGCTGATCATGCACTTTCAGTATCCCACTCCCTCTTTCTCTCCATACTCCTTGATCCCTTTAGCTACAAGGGCCACGTCCAGCTCCCTCTCCAGCCTCCCGTCCATTGACTCTGTCTACCCTTCCTGCTGCCTCGGAAAAGCAGCCAGCATAATGAAGGGCCCCTCACACCCCGGACATTCTCTCTTCCACCTTCTTCCATCAGGAAAAAGATACAAAACTCTGAGGTCACGTACCAACCGACTCAAGAACAGCTTCTTCCCTGCTGCCATCAGACTTTTGAATGGACCTAACTCACACCTAAGTTGATCTTTCTCTGCACCCTAGCTGTGACTGTAACACTATATTATGCACTCTCTCGTTTCCTTCTCTATGTACGGTATGCTTTGTCTGTATAGTGCGCAAGAAACAATACTTTTCACTGTATACTAATACATGCGACAACAATAAATCAAATCAAGTCAAATCAAGCATTGAACATATCTAATGAACTGGTTTTCTGTGGTCGAGAATTCCACAGGTTCGGGCCTCTCTGAGTGAAGACGTTCTCCCGCATCTCAGTCCTGAATGGCTTACCCATTGTTCTTAGACTGTGACCCCTGGTCTGGTAGCTCGTACATGCATACAAACAAATGAATTAAGAGCTTGAATAGGCCATTCAGCCCCCTGGGCTGCTCCTTCATTCGATATGATCTGATTGTGACTATAACTGCACTTTCCTGTCCCTCCCTGATAACCATTGACTATCTTGTTAATCAGGAAACTATCAAACTCAACCTTAGACATATTCAATGACGCTGCCTCAATGGTTTCACCGTCCAATTCTTGGACTCCCAACAGTCTAAATTAGCATGAGCCAATGGGACAACATGTCTCCTCTCAAATCTCTCAATGCTTTCCCTCCTTAAATTTCATGTCAGCTGTTTCTTTATTGGCTTTTCAATGACAGGTACAGCACGGGGTTAGATACTGATTGAAGCTCCCTCTACACTGTCCCCATCAAACACTCCCAGGGCAGGTACAGCATGGGGTTAGATACAGAGTAAAGCTCCCTCTACACTGTCCCCATCAAACACACCCAGGACAGGTACAGCACGGGGTTAGATACAGAGTAAAGCTCCCTCTACACTGTCCCCATCAAACAGTCCCAGGGCAGGGACAGCCCGGGGTTAGATACAGATTAAAGCTCCCTCTACACTGTCCCCATCAAACAGTCCCAGGGCAGGGACAGCCCGGGGTTAGATACAGATTAAAGCACCCTCTACACTGTCCCCATCAAACACTCCCAGGACAGGTACAGCACGGGGTTAGATACAGATTAAAGCACCCTCAACACTGTCCCCATCAAACACTCCCAGGACAGGTACAGCACGGGGTTAGATACAGAGTAAAGCTCCCTCTACACTGTCCCCATCAAACACTCCCAGGGCAGGGACAGCCCGGGGTTAGATACAGAGTGAAGCTCCCTCTACACTGTCCCCATCAAACACTCCCAGGGCAGGGACAGCACGGGGTTAGATACAGAGTAAAGCTCCCTCTACACTGTCCCCATCAAACAGTCCCAGGACAGGGACAGCACGGGGTTAGATACAGATTAAAGCACCCTCCACACTGTCCCCATCAAACACTCCCAGGACAGGTACAGCACGGGGTTAGATACAGATTAAAGCACCCTCTACACTGTCCCCATCAAACACTCCCAGGACAGGTACAGCACGGGGTTAGATACAAATTAAAGCACCCTCAACACTGTCCCCATCAAACACTCCCAGGACAGGTACAGCACGGGGTTAGATACAGAGTAAAGCTCCCTCTACACTGTCCCCATCAAACACTCCCAGGGCAGGTACAGCATGGGGTTAGATACAGAGTAAAGGTCTCTCTACACTGTCCCCATTAAACACTCCCAGGACAGGTGCAGCACGGGGTTAGATACAGAGTAAAGCTCCCTCTACACTGTCCCCATCAAACATTTCCAGGTCAGGTACAGCACGGGGTTAGATACAGAGTAAAGCTCCCTCTACACTGTCCCCATCAAACATTCCCAGGACAGGGACAGCCCGGGGTTAGATACAGAGTAAAGCTCCTTCCACACTTTCCCCATCAAACACAGTAAGAAGTCTCACAACACCAGGTTAAAGTCTAACAGGTTTATTTGGTAGCAAAAGCCACTAGCTTTTGGAGCGCTGCTCCTTCATCAGGTGACACCTGTTGGACTTTAACCTGGTCTTTGTGAGACTTCTTACTGTGTTTGCCCCAGTCCACCGCCGGCATCTCCACATCATGGCATCAAACACTCCCAGGACAGTATGGTACGGGGTTAGATACAGAGTAAAGCTCCCTCTGCACTGTCCCCCATCAAACACTCCCAGGACAGGTACAGCACGGGGTTAGATACAGAGTAAAGCTCCCTCTGCACTGTCCCCCATCAAACACTTGTTGAAGAAACATTTTTATAAATGAAAGCAGCACCAACAGAAATGCTTTACTTTGTAAATGTAACTTTGACCTTGAGAAAGACTCAACTTTAACTGTGAGTAAAACAAAGTGCCTATCAACTTAACGTCACAGCATTGCGTACTTACACATTGTTCGGGGTTATTTTATTACCTGTTACAATGAAATCGGGGTTGCGGACGAACCAATGAGGGGTGAGCAGTGCCATGAACATGGTGAACCCGATGATGAAAATATTCCTGCCAGAGTCGATGTTGGTGTACTGAAAATACGAGACTCCGACAGACACGGCCATTGTGTAGGTGACACTGAGTACCCCACCTGTACAGAGTCAACAGATAACTCACTCGCAAAGTCAAACTCTCAGGCCCAGTCAAACATGGGGCTCCAAATAACACAAATCTGATCATAACAACCCCTTAAATATAATACGCCCCTCCCCATTATAAAAGGGGTGACACGGTGGCACGGTGGTTAGCACTGCTGCCTCTCAGTGCCAGGGACCCGGGTTCGATTCCCAGCTTGGGTCACTGTCTATGTGGAATTTGCACATTCTCCCCATGTCTGCATGGGTTCCCTCCGGGTGCTCCAGTTTCTTCCCACAGTCCAAAGATGTGCGGATTAGGTGGATTGGCCATGCTAGATTGCCCCTTAGTGTCAGGGGGACTAGCTAGGGTAATTGCATGGGGTTATGGGGATAGAGCCTGGGTGAGAATGTGGTTGGTGCAGACTCGATGGGCCAAATGGCCTCCTTCTACACTGTTTGATTCTATGATTTTATAAAACACCCTGTTGAGGCAACCCACTCGTACAACTTACCCTTCTAGATAACACACTGCCTTCAATATGACACTCTTCACCAATATAACAGGCCCCTGGTATAACACAGAACATTTGGTTCGGAGGCATGAATTCTACCCTGCACTAAAAGGCCCCACTCGAGCTATTGACAGAGGCAGGATTAGACTCACCGTGGATGGCAGCTGGGATGGTCGTCAGGAAATATGTCAACTTGGCAGACATCCCGACCAGAATGCACAGCGCGGCTGCGATCTGAACCGAATGTCGAGATTCTGCCTATTGGAAAAAGAGGAGAGTGTCAATGGGAGTCAACATTGGCACAAAGGCAGTGGGTCCCATGTAGCAATACTCCCAAAGAATTCAGAAATCATCTGCAACTTTAACTCAGTCAAACATCGCAAAGCACTTCTTAAAATTCATTCGTGGGACACGGGACATCGCTGGCTGGGCCAGCGTTTATTGCCCATCCCTCGTTGCCTGAGGGCAGTTGAGAGTCAACCACATTGCTGCGGCTCTGGAGTCACATGTAGGCCAGACCGGGTAAGGACGGGAGATTTCCTTCCCTAAAGGACATTAGTGAATCAGATGGGTTTTTCTGGCAATCGGCAATGGTTTCATGGTCGTCAGTAGATTCTTAATTCCACCACCCGCTGTGGCGGGATTCGAACCCCGAGTCCCCAGAACATTAGCTGAGTTTCTGGATTAATAGTCTAGCGATAATACCACTGGGCCACAGCCTACCCACCACTTCACACGAGTATTCTCTGACACGGTCTTAACGAGCGACTGAGAGAGAGAGAGAGAGAGGGAGAGAGTGTGAGAGAGAGAGAGAGAGAGAGAGGTGGAGAGGCACAGAGATCCAGAGTAGGATTGGTTTCAGGAGAAATTCCAGGGTTTAGGGTCTGGACACGAGTGATGGAGTTCTGGAACATGCAAGAGACTAGAATTGGAGGAGCGCAGAGATCTTAGAGGGTAGGAAGAGGTGACAGAGATTGGGAGGGGGGTAACGCTATGGAGAGATTTGAACACAAATTTGAGAATTTATAAATTGTAGGAGGCCTCTCTGACCAGATGAGATGAGCTCATGGGCTTATGTCTGTGGTATTGGTGGTAGAGGCAACATTAATTGTGTTACGATGCGGAGGTTGCCCCTCTTTTGAGACGTAACAACGAATCCCCCAAAGAGGAATACCTCGCCTCGTAATCTGTTAAAGGTGTGTGGGGAGGTGTAAACTGTCCTTCAGTGACTTTCAGTGGGTGACGAACAGAAATATCCGACACTCACTTTAAAATAAACATTTAACTATTTATTTATGTAACTAACCGGGAGCTTTAACTAAGCAAGTAACGTACCGAGTAAAATAAGATTCTACTGGAATGCTGTTCAAATAAATACAAGGACCATTCATTAACAAAAAATTAATAATAGAATTTAGTCACTCTCAAAAATATATACAACCAGGTTTTGTGTCTTTCGGAACCTTCTGGAATTGTTGATTTCTCTGTCTGTAAGTTCTTTTTGATTTGGTACCTTTCGCTGGTTAAATGGTGCGTTCTCTTAAGAGATGTCTGAAGCTGGCGGGTGGAGAGCTGCTCTCTCCCTCTTGAGACTTGAGAGGTGGCAGTTGCTATCTCCTCTGTTTTCCCCCTTGCACACTCTTTTATACCTGTGATGACCTATCAATTATCCTACACTAGCATTGGTCTGCTGTTGTCAACAACATCAAATTCAAATCTTATAGGTTCTTGGTAGCTGAGTGCCTGCTTTAAATTGATTGGGCAAAATTCCAACACAAACAGGTTGTCTTTGTCAAGACGACTGCTTGACTTTTTCGATACAAATGTTTCCGCTTGGATTCTGGTTATACTTTCCATTTTAAACCTGTAACCCCATGAAACAAAAGACCAGTTTTTTAGGAACCACGCAATGCTTTTCTTTCCTCCAGCATTTTAACAATTTTTTACATCTTTATCGACATCACATTCCTACTTCACAAACTCAACTTTGCAACAATGAGGTCAAGTGATTGAGGGGAGAAGATGAAGTGTTGCAGCAATTGATATGTTTCTATTCAGTGTCAATCAGAGACCAGTGTATCTATTGTCTCGGTGAGTTTAATTGCATTTTCAGGCAAGTTGAACATTATGGGACTCGTCACAGGGCACTGCGTCCATACTGAATTATTCACTCTGCCAATCATGTGATTCTAGAGCAATCCATTCAATGATATATCAGGAAGATCCTTGCATTTGTATAGCATCTTTCATCAGAATTTCCCAAAGCACTTTACAACCAATCAAGTGCTTTGGATTTGAAGTGTAGTTCCATCGAATCCCTCCAATGTAGAAGGAGGCCATTCAACCCATCAAATCTGCATCGACCTTCCAAAAGAGCACTTTGGATAGGTCCACTCCCCCAACCTATCCCTGTCACCCTACGCATCAGAACATAAGAACTAGGAGCAGGAGTAGGCCATCTGGCCCCTCGAGCCTGCTCCGTCATTCAACAAGATCACAGCTGATCTTTTTGCAGTTACCCACCCGCTCATCATAACCCTTAATTCCTTTATTGTTCAAAATTTATCTATCCTTGCCTTAAAAACCATTCAATGAGATGCTGCCAGACCCATTGAGTTTATCCAGTTTTGATTTGAGTTCTCCTGGCCAAT
This sequence comes from Mustelus asterias, assembly GCF_964213995.1. NCBI lineage: Eukaryota > Metazoa > Chordata > Chondrichthyes > Carcharhiniformes > Triakidae > Mustelus > Mustelus asterias. The sequence continues at coordinate 6,828,478 of NC_135814.1, forward strand.
ATTCATCACTCGACAAGCATGGCTTAAGAACCGATTCCCGGCTCATTTACCACATTGCGGTTGCGAGAGTTTGCCCTGCACAAATTGGCTGCCGCATTTCCTGCACCATGGGCGGGATTTTCCCAGCCCTTCCCGCCAACGGGATCGTCTGGTCTAGCTGAAATCGACCCAGGACGGGCAAGCCATGCAGAACGCCATGGACTTTGGTGAGCCTGGAGGGTCCCACTGGCGGCCAACTCTGCCAAGGGAAGATCTGCTGTGGCAGAGGAGATAGGGGAGGTGGGTGCTGGAAAATTCCGGCCTGTAACACCTCAAAAGGCAATCCATGTTCCCAACTCCATATCCTCCTTTGGTTCCCCATTCATCTCAGGATGATGCTTCATGGAATATTACTGCGTGGATAAGGCAGTAATCCACCTCCACCCACAGTGAGAACAATGGAGAGCGGTGTTTGCGTGCAGAAAGGGTGGGCTACACAAGAGCAGCTCGGTTGGAACTCTGCCTCAAAGACTTGTCTCCTTGCGGGTAACAAAGGGAGAGATGGTGGATAATGCTCGCAGACTTATATCTGAGTTTCCTCATGGGGCTCAGTGCCCTGTGAATATTTTCCAAGGGCGTTTCCATTTATTGCCACGAGTTTCCCTCAACCATATGACGAGGCCCCTGTAAAACAGTCATGTTCCAATTATCACTGCCAATTAACATTCCTCAGGGAGGCGGTGTGACATTGTCTCCGCATACCTTTGACACTTGACTTCCTTGCCAATGTGTTAAAGGTTATTGGCCCTAGACCGGATTGAATACTTGGAGTAATATTGGCTGTCTTTTGATTCAGGGGATTGTTATTCTTCCTTGTTTATCTGGCTCTGTCCCTCAGTTGCATTTTTATTGTCGACATCGTCCTTTTACTTGGCTGCTCTGTCATTTCTACCTCTATACTTGCCCCATCCACTCCCATCCACTGACTCTGTCTACACTTCCTGCTGCCTCGGCAAAGCAGCCAGCATAATTAAGGACCCCACGCACCCCGGACATTCTCTCTTCCACCTTCTTTCGTTGGGAAAAAGATACAAAAGTCTGAGGTCACGGACCAACCGACTCAAGAACAGCTTCTTCCCAGCTGCTGCCAGACTTTTGAATGGACTGACCTTGCATTAAGTTGATCTTTCTCTACACCCTAGCTATGACTGTAACACTACATTCTCTCTCGTTTCCTTCTCTATGAACGGTATGCTTTGTCTGTATAGCGCGCAAGAAACAATACTTTTCACTGTATGTTAATACATGTGACAATAATAAATCAAATCAAATATTCCTGATTCTCTGTCAACTGGTAAGCTGGGGGTGATTGGGGTTTGCCCAAGGGTCTCATCCGTCTGTTCAAATTCCCGCACGGCAGCACCTTCCAGATTGCTGTATGGGGGCGGGTGGACGGGGATGGGGGGAAACAGAACATTGTCAATCAAAGACTCAGGGTAATTCTCCGAGGGAACCTTCGTTCAAATCCCACCACGGCTCAGCTTCCCGGCTCGGGTCACTGTCTGTGTGGAGTTTGCACATTCTCCTCGTGTCTGCGTGGGTTTCCTCCGGGTGCTCCGGTTTCCTCCCACAGTCCAAAGATGCGCAGGTTAGGTTGATTGGCCAGGTTAAAAAAAATATTGCCCCTTAGAGTCCTGGGATGCGTCGGTTAGAGGGATTAGCAGGTAAAATATGTGGGGGTAGGGCCTGGGTGGGATTGTGGTCGGTGCAGACTCGATGGGCCGAATGGCCTCCTTCTGCACTGTAGGGTTTCTATGATTTCTATGACGGCAGATGGTGAAATTTGAAACCAATAAAAATCTGGAATTAAAAGTCTGATGATGACCGTGAAAAAATGGTCGATTGTCGGAAAAACCCATCCGGCTCAGTAATGTCCTTTAGGGAAGGAAATCTGCCGTCCTTACTCAGTTTGGCCGACATGTGACTCCAAACCGACAGCAATGTGGTTCACCGCCCTCTGAAATGGCCGTGAGACACTCAGTTCACGGGACAATCAGAATGGGCAATAAACACTGACCCAGACAGCGACACCTGACACCCATGAATGAATTAAAAAAAGCTCCTCTAGCCCTTCAACCTCCCCAAGATCTCTTGCGCTCCTTCAATTCTGACACTTGTACAACCCCCAGTCTCATCGCACTGGCCCTGACTGCTGTGTCTTCATCATGTGGAGATGCCGGCGTTGGACTGGGGTAAACTTCCTGTTGGGGAGCACTTCAGCGGTCACGGGCATTCGGCCTCTGATATTCGGGTAAGCGTTCTCCAAGGCGGCCTTCGCGACACACGACAGCGCAGAGTCGCGGAGCAGAGACTGATAGCCAGGTTCCGCACACACAAGGACGGCCTCAACCGGGATATTGGGTTTATGTCACACTATTTCACATAAATATTTCTGCTTTTTTCCTCCTGAGTCTTTATCATGCGATCCTAGAATCAGAATTTATGTCACACTATTTGTAACTCCCACAGTTGCGTGGACCTGCAGAGTTTCACTGGCTGTCTTGTCTGGAGACAATACACATCTTTTTAGCCTGTCTTGATGCTCTCTCCACTCCCATTGTTTTGTTTCTTAAAGACTGGATTAGTTGTAAGTATTCGCATTCCAACCATTATTCATGTAAATTGAGTCTGTGTCTTATAAGTTCTGTTTGTGAACAGAATTCCCACTCACCTGAAGAAGGGGCTCAGAGCCTCGAAAGCTTGTGTGGCTTTTGCTACCAAATAAACCTGTTGGACTTTAACCTGGTGTTGTTAAACTTCTTACTGTGTCTTCATCTGCAGGGTTCCTAAGCGCTGGAATTCGACCCCTAAACCTCTTCATCTCTCACTCTTAGAGACACCCGTTAAAAGCCTAAGGTAAAGTCTCTCCTGTCTGATCATTGCTCGAGAGGCCCCCTTTGCACCGCATTAAAGGTACTTTATTTTTTATTTTTTTGCTCCATCCTCCAGTTACAAAGTCAATGCTCAGTGGGCAGCAGAGTGGTGCAGTGGTTAGCACTGCTGCCTCATTTAATTTTTTAAAATTTGATTTGATTTATTATTGTCACATGTATGAGAATACAGCTAAAAGTATTGTTTCTTGCGCACTATACAGACAAAGCATACCGTTCATAGAGAAGGAAATGAGAGAGTGCAGAATGTAGTGTTAGAGTCATAGCTAGGGTGTAGAGAAAGATCAACTTAGTGCGAGGTAAGTCCATTCAAAAGTCTGACGGCAGCAGGGAAGAAGCTGTTCTTGAGTCGATTGGTACGTGACCTCAGACTTTTGTACCTTTTTCCCAATGGAAGAAGGTGGAAGAGAGAAAGTCCGGGGTGCGTGGTGTCCTTAATTATGCTGGCTGCTTTTCCGAGGCAGCGGGAAGTGTAGACAGAGTCAATGGATGGGAGGCTGGTTTGCGTGATGGATTGGGCTACATTCACGACCTTTTGTCTTTCTTTAGCGCCAGGGACCCTGGTTTAATTCCAGCCTTGGGTCACTGTCTGTGCGGAGTTTACACATTCTCCTCGTGTCTGCATGGGTTTCCTCCAGGTGCTCAATTTTCCTCCCACAGTCCAAAGATGTGATGGGTTAGGTGGATTGGCCCATGCTAAATTGACCGTAGTGTTAGGGGGACTAGCTAGGATAAATGAGAGTTATGGGATTAGTGTAGGACCTGGGTGGGATTGTGGTTGGTATAGACTCAATGGGCCGAATGGCCTCCTTCTGTACTGTCGGGATTCTATGATTCTATGAATGGACCAGGCAAACCTGAATCCAGCTCCTTACTTACTCCACAAACCAAATTCAAATTGAATCCAATTCATGGTCCCCGCAGGAGAGATAGGCACAAAACTGATAAAAACAGATACTAACAGTAGATCCTAGCCAGAAGTGGTGTAGTGAGATTGCCATTCGACTGGAGGGCCATGATAATGCTCTGGAGATCTTGGTTTAAATCCCATCACAGACAATGGTGAAAGGTGCTTTATGATGCGTGGGCTGTGGGGGTCGCTGGCTGGTCCTTGAACTGAGTGGTTTGCTCAACGTCAATCATATTGGAGTCGCAGAGTTATGTCCAACCTAGAAACTAGGAGCAGGAGTAGGCCATTCAGCCCTTCATGCCTGCTCCCCCATTCGATATGATCATGGCTGATTCTCTGTCTCCCCATACTTCATGAGACATTTAGGGTCTAGAAATCCATTTATTAGGGGAGGCGATGGCTTAGTGGTATTATCGCTAGACTATTAATCCAGAAACTCAGCTAATGTTCTGGGGGACCCGGGTTCTCATCCTGCCACAGCAGATGGTGGAATTTGAAGTCAATAAAAAAGATCTGGAATTAAGAATGATGACCATGAAATCATTGTCAGAAGAACGCATCTCGTCCACAAATGTCCTTTCGGGAAGGAAATCTGCCGTCCTTATCCAGTCTGGCCTACATGTGACTCCAGAGCCACAGCAATGTGGTTGAGTTTTTAACTGCCCTCCAAGGGCAAGTAAGGATGGGCAATAAATGCTGGCCAGCCAGCAAAGCCCATGTCCCATGAATGAATAAAAATAAAAATTCCTTCTTAAATATATTCAGTGATTTGGCCTCCACAGCTTTCTGTGGCAGCGAATTCCACAGGTTCACCACCCTCTGAGTGAAGAAGTTTCTCCTCAGCTCAATCTGAAATGACACCCTCCTCTGACCTTTGTTGCCCTCCGTTTTCCCTCTTCATTCCCATTTTCCCACTTCCCTCCATCTCAGCCTGAATCCAATACTGGACCAGAATTTCATGTCTCCTCAGCAGAGGGGGAAGATAGAATCATAGAATCCCTACAGTGCAGAAGGAGGCCATTTGACCCATCGAGCCTGCACCGACCACAATCCCACCCAGGTCCCATCCCCATGAGATGTTTAGAAGAGAACTCCAGTGTTTGAAACTCAAGGGTTGAAGATGTGAGATAAATGATATATTGAGGAGAGATCTATGGTCTCAGAAAAACACAAAGATCCTCTTACTTGCGTTAGCGCCAAAGCTCCAATGTTGGGGATACTGGATGACATTGAGGTGACTCCTCCCAAGAGGGCGGCGATACAGCTTCCAACTCCTTCCAAACAAATCCCGCGGTTGCAGGAATCTCGAGGCGGATGCAGGGAGCCCATGACCTTTGAGCACATCATGTAACATCCTAAGGAGCTGATGCTGGTGCCCAAAGCCATGGTGATTCCGATGTATGTGGACTGAATGTTGATTATAGGTACACCCCACACACCTGAATGGAAGACCAGAAAAGAACACTTGTTAAGGACTCTAAATGGTGCCTTTCGCAACAGCATCTGGGGAGATGGTGGTGTTATGATGATGGACTTGTAATCCAAGGGCCAAAGCAGAGTAGGGGAATGTGGGTTCAAATCCTACTATGGAAGATGGTGGAAGTTTAATTTCAATTAATAAATCTGGAATATGAAACTGTTCTCAGTAATGGTGACCATGAAGCCATCATTGATTGTTGTAAAAACCCATCTGGTTCACTAATGTCCTTTAGGGAAGGAAATCTGCCATCCTTACCCGGTCTGGCCTACATGTGACTCTAAAACCACAGCAATGTGGTTGACTCTTACTTCCCTCTGCAATGGTTGAGCGAGACACTCAGTTTAAGGGGTAATTAGGGATGGACAACAAGTGCTGACCTTGCCAGGGTGGGAGGTTGGTTTGAGTGATGGACTGGGCTTCGTTCACAACCCTTTGTAGTTTCTTGCGGTCTTGGTCAGGGCAGAAACCATACCAACTTTTCATACATAAAAAAAAAAGGTGCAGCACGGTGGTACAGTGGTTAGCACTGCTGCCTCACAGAGCCAGGGACCTGGGTTCGATTCCCGGCTTGGGTCACTGTCTATGTGGAGTCTGCACGTTCTCTCCGTGTCTGCGTGGGTTTCCTCCGGGTGCTCCGGTTTCCTCCCACAGTCCAAAGATGTGCAGGTTAGGTGGATTGGCCATGCTAAATTGCCCCTTCATGTCAGGGGGGACTAGCTAAGGTAAATGCATGGGGTTATGGGGATAGGGCCTGGGTGGGATTGCAGTTGGTGCAGATCCAATGGGCCTACATTGTAGGATTCTATCATTGCCAGTGAAGCCCACATCACGTGGAAGGGTAAAATCAGGATCTCCTAAGCTGCTTTGCAGTCAATTAAATCCTTTCTTTGAAGTGTAGTCACTGCTGGAAATGTGCTCTCAAACAGGGCACAGAGACACAAAATCTCTGTGCCCTGTTTGAGAGCACATTTCCACTCCATCTGACGAAGGAGCAGCGCTCCGAAAGCTAATGGTATTTGCTACCAAATAAACCTGTTGGACTTTAACCTGGTGTTGTTAAAACACTTACAGTATAGAATGAACAGGCACCAATTTATGCACAGCAGGATCCCACAAACAGCAAGGTGTTAATGAATAGACTGAGCACTGCCCAGGCTAACAGGAAGAATGCCGCTGCCATTCTTCAGAGGGAACCATGAATCTTTCACATTCACTCGAAAGGACCAATTATGTCCCATCTGAAAGACGGCATTTCTGACAGTGCAGCACTCCCTCAGTACTGGAGTATCTTGATTGTCCATCTGGATTCTGGACTCAGCTTTGGAACAACGCGAGGGGTAAATTCACTGGCGATCCATTTCACCCCCACCACAATGGCATTCACCTAATAGAGCAGATTGTCCACTCTTTGTGCAACCCACACCATCCCAAATTGCCCCTTGGTGGTGAGCTGCCTTCTTGAACCGCTGCAGTCTATGTGGTGTAGGTACACCCACAGTGCTGTTAGGGAGGGAGTTCCAGGATTTTGACTCAGTGACAGTGAAGGAATGGCCGATATATTTCCAAGTCAGGATGTTGAGTGACTTGGTGGGGAACGTACAGGTGTTGGTGTTCCCAGGTATCTGATGCCCTTGTTCTTCTAGATGATAGTGGTTGTGGGTTTGGAAGGTGCTATTGAAGGAGCCTTGGTAAGTTCCTGCAGTGCATCTTGTAGATGGTACACACTGCTGCTACTGAGCGTCGGTGGTGGAGGGAGTGGATGTTTGTGGATATGGTGCCAATCAAGTGGGGCTGCTTTGTCCTGGATGGTGTCGAGCTTCTTGAGTGTTGTTGGAGCTGCACCCATCCAGGCAAGTGGAGAGTATCCCATCACACTCCTGACTTGTACATTGTAGATGGTGGACAGGCATTAGGGAGTTAGGAAGTGAGTTACTTTCTGCAGAACTCCCAGTCTCTGACCTGCTCTGGTAGCCACAGGATTTATATGGCTAGTCCAGTGAAGTTTCTGGTCAATAGTGATGTCCAGGACATTGGTGCCGATAGTGATCATAATTTAAACTTCCTCTGTAATTATGCACTTTACTCGAAACACAATAGGTATTTCTTAATAAGAAGAATTATACCAACCCACGTGGCTGCCCCAGTCCCAACATGTCTTCCACATGTCTTCAGCCGAGCGAGGACTCCACCCCCTGGGGTGATTACCCACTCTCTTCCCAGTTGGTCCCCCAAGCCAAATGACCCTTATTCTGTTGTGTTGCTGTTTAAAAGGACAATCACCACAAACCACCACATCATCCCGACAGAACATTCCAGAAATACACAATGTCTTAGTCATTGCTTGAAAGAGAAAAGTTAGATTGGTGTTTTGACTAAAACTGGGACCTTGATCACAACCTAAAGGCCAAATTTCACTTCCCTTTCAGATGATGGCCGGCTGATATTCTGTATTGTTTTGGAATGTTCTGTATTGTTACATGGTTGACACTTTCCCAAATGCTGATGCAGTATGATCCGACTGGTGAACGAGGGTTTGTTCAGCGGGTAGTGAGGGCAAGTTGACCGACTGTAAATCCACTAACCCTCAAACTGCCCCCTCAATCCTCCCTCAAACCCCCTCAACCGTCCCTCAACCCCCAACTACCCCTCAACCCTGCTCAGCCACCCCTCAACCAAGCCTCAAACTCCCCTCAATCCTCCCTCAAACCCCTCAACCGTCCCAAAACCGTCCCTCAACCCCCAATTACCCCACAACCATCCTCAACCATCCCTCAACTGTCCCTCAACCCCTAACTACCCCTCAACCCTGCTCAGCCACCCCTCAACCAAGCCTCAAACTCCCCTCAATCCTCCCTCAAACCCCCTCAAACACCTCTAAACCGTCCATCAACTCTCAACCACCCCTCAACCATGCCTCAAAATCACTCAACCACCCCTTCAAACTCCCCTCACCCCACTCTCAATCCCCCCTCAATCCTCCCTTAAACCCCCTCAACCCACCCCTTAACCGTCCCTCAACCCCCCTCAACCAAGCCTCAACTCCCCCCTCAGCCAGTCTCCTCAAACGCCCCCGACCACTCCCCAACCGCCTGTCAAACCCTCCCTCATTGCTCCCTCAAACCCCCTCAACCCTGCTCAGCCACCCCTCAGCCATCCCCCAACCACCCTCAACCATGCCTCAACCCCGCCCCCCTCAAGCCTCCTTAACCCCCCCCACCCCCCCAGCTTCCCTCAACCAGTCTTCAACTCCCCCCTCAATCTTCCATCAATCCCCTCATCCACATTCAACCCTCCCTCAGCCTGGGTCAAAATTCTGCAACTCCCTCCCTAACAGCGCTGTGGGTGTACCTACACCGCACGGACTGCAGCGGTTCAAGAAGGCGGCTCACCACCATCTTCTCAAGGGGCAATTAGGATTGGGCAATAAATGTCGCTCACTTTCCCACACTATTCCTTAACCTCTCTCAATGCCCTCCGCACCCCCCTCCCCCCACCCCACCCCCCGAGCCCCCAGTGGTTTGATGCTCGGTTACCTGGGTTCGGGATGTTGAACCAGGGCACGAGGTCTGTGCCGTTGCTGTGAAGAATCCCTCGGTATCCTCCGGCTGGATAAGGGTTCAGAACATCTCCTTCTGGCAGGACCCCGCACAAAACCCACAGAAATATGATTGGCAGCAGCAGCTTGGAGATGAGAAACAAAACACTATTCACAGGAGAGACAGGAGCAGGAAGAGGCCATTCAGCCCCTCAAGCCTGCTCCACCATTCAACAAGATCATGGCTGACATTCTACACGAACCCAGCCTGGGTCAAAATCCCAGAACGCCCTCCCTAACAGCACTGTGGGTGTACCTACACCACACGGACTGCAGTGGTTCAAGAAGGCAGCTCACCACCACCTTCTCAAGGGGCATTTGGACTGGCAACAAATGCTGGCCCAGCCAGCGACACCCACATCCTGTTACAAAAATAAGAAAAACTTTCCCACACTATCTCCAGTTCCCAAATTCCCTCTGCATCCAAAAATCCATTGACGTCTGATCTCGACAGTAGTCATTCAGGAATGACATCGGTTCGATTCCCGGCCTCGGGTCACTGACTGCATGGAGTTTGCACGTGTCTGCGTGGGTTTCCTCCGGGTTCTCCGGTTTCCTCCCACAGTCCAAAAATCTGCGGGTTAGATGGATCGGCCATGGTAACTGCAAGGGGTTATGGGGATGGAGGGGTGGAGAGCCTGGGTATGATGTCCTTTCGGAGAGTTGGTGCAAACTTGATGGGCCAAATGGCCTCCTTCTGCATTGTTGGGATTCTATGGAATTCTATGAAAATTCACAGTGGTTAGCACTGCTGCCTCACAGCGCCAGGGATCGGGTTCGATTCCCGGCTTGCCTGTGCGGAGTTTGCACGCTCTCCCCGTGTCTGCGTGGGTTTCCTCCGGGTGCTCCGGTTTCCTTCCACAGTCCAAAGATGTGCAGGTTAGGTTGATTGGCCATGCTAAATTGACTCTTATTTTGGGGATGGGGGAATTACAGGGTAAATATGTGTGGCTACGGGGATAGGGTGGGATTATTGTCATTGCAAGCTTGATGGGCCGAATGGCCTCCTTCAGCACTGTCGGGACTCTATAGATTCTATGGATGGACATAAGATGGAGTTCAGCGAAGATTACATGGAATGGCAGAACTGTCATGAGGGGCTGAATGGACAGGTGTGTTCCTGTGTGAAAGTAAACTCAGTCATGCTATCTGGGATCATTAGAATGCCTTTTTTCCTTTCAAACACGCAATTGTCCCGCAATTCTGGACATAGGGATCCGCAATCCATACCGAAAATATCCTGAAGAGTGGGAAGTAGGTCAAGAGGTTAAAGCCTTTGGACTTCTTCCAGCTCCAAATCGGGATGTAACAGGATCGTAGGTGCTGGGACAGAAGCACGACCAAGATTATCAGCCTACAAATAGGAGAAAGAGAAAGAGTAGAGGGGATCATGGTGTCCATCGCTTCAATATTACAATATGACTAAGAAAGAACTCGCATTGGAATAGGGTCACCCTCGGAATCTCTCTCAGCCAGTGAAGTGCTTTGTTGTGAAGCGTCGTAAGATGGGGGATGCCGTGGGAGCTTTCTGGTGTCTGGTAGAGAGGTGTGTAGGCATCCATAGTCAAATAGCAACAAGTCATAACTCTGCACATTTCCATCCTGCATGGATACTGTCTTCATGCTGACTCCTTCTAGACTCTTCCACACAAAGCATTTAGACAGTTACATGGGTAGGGTGAATATAGTGGGATTTGGACCAAACGCAGGCAATTGGGACGAGCTTAATGGTAAAAACTGGGCGGCATGGACAAGTTGGGCCGAAGGCCTTGTTTCCATGCTGTAAACCTCTATGACTCTATGGGTGGAATTTTAATGGCACGTCCGCCCGAGGTTAGTACAATCCCCCCCGAATCCAACGGAGAATGCTGTTCTCCAGCCTCGCTCACCCCTGGAATCGGGGTGGGCGTGCCAGTAAAATTCCGGCTGATGACTCTACGACACAGCAGGCGATGGCGTAGTGGTTTTGTCACTGGGCTAGTGTTCCAGAGACCCCGGATTCGTATCCCACCACATCAGATGAACTAAATAAAAATCTGGAACTAAAATTCTAATGATGACCATGAAACTGTTGTCACAAAAAACCCACCTGGTTCACTGGAGTCCTTTAATGAAGGAAATCCGTCGTCCTTACCTGGTCTGGCCTACATGTGACTCCAGAGCCCAGAACTACAGCAACGACTCAGAAATGGCTGAGCAAGGCACTCAGTTCAAGGGCAATTAGGGACGGTGCCATGATGGCCATGGGGGGATCATCAGTAGAATGCGAGCTCCCTGATTAGAGGATTGACCTGCACATTCTGGTCGCTGAGTGGCACTTTGAGCAGGTTGTAAATAAAGGATGATGGTGACGGAAGACTGGCCTCGGGGATAGGACCTGTGTGGGATTGCAGTCGGTGCAGACTCGATGGGCCGAATGGCCTTCTTCTGCACTGTAGGGATTCTATGACAACAATCCCACCCAAGCCCTATCCCGTAACCCCACGTATTTACACTGCTAATCCCCCTGACACTAAGAGGCAATTTAGCACGGCCAATCCACCTAACCTACACATCTTTGGACTGTGGGTGGAAACTGGAGCACCCGGAGAAAACCCACGCAGACATGGGGAGAATGTGCAAACTCCACACAGACAGTAACCCTAGGCCAGAATTGAGTTTGTTAACGGAGAAACCTTTCATCCTGGTGGGAGCATTGGTAACCAAAGCAGGCAGATTTAATATATTTAGCAAAGAAACTGGGCTGGCAAAAACACAGTGGGCTGAATGGCCTCCTTCTGTGGTGTAAGATTCCCGAGGCAGTCTGTGCATTTACCAGCTAACAAAAGTGAGGCAAATGCTCCACCTAGTGGAAGTTAAATGAACTGTTTAGTTTGTGGATATCAGGTGAATTGCTTTTTAAGAATCTACAACACAGAAGCAGTTCTATGTCGGTGTTTATCGCCCACACCAGCCTCCCATTGCTCTAATCACCTCTCTACACCCAGATCCCGATCCCATCCACCCTGTATATGTATCAAGCCTTCCTTTAAATGAACCAATTCACTTCAACCACTCCCTGTGGTAGCGAGTCCCACATTCTCACCACTTCCTGGGTAAAGAAGTTTTCTTATTTGAACTGTGGGTGACATGTCTTATATTCACAATGCCTTGTGCCCCCATATGTATTTTCTCAATGTGTGCCCTATCAAAACCCCATCGGTCTGAAAAAAGGAAGACTTGCATTTATGTAGCACCATTCACAGCCCCAGGATGTCACTCAGCTCTCTGCGACCAATGAAGTGCTTTAAGAATCGCTTGGTAGAATAGAACTTGAATGTTGCTGAAAAGAGAGACAAGCTGTCGAAGCTTTTCAACTTGCGCTCATCAGGACAAATGCAAGAATGCCAAATTTCAAATGACAACGGTTTATGGGTGGCACAGTGGGTTAGCACTGCTGCCTCACAGCGCCAGGGACCTGGGTTCAATTCCTGGCTTGGGTTACTGTCTGTGTGGAGTTGGCACATTCTCCTCGTATCTGTATGGGTTTCCTCTGGGTGCTCCGGTTCCCTCCCACAGTCCAAAAGACGTGCTGATTAGGTGCATTGGCCGTGCTAAATTCTCCCTAAGTGCACCCGAACAGGCGCCGGATTGTGGCGACTAGGGGATTTTCACAGTAGCTTCATTGCAGTGTTAATGTAAGCCTTACTTGTGACACTAATAAATAAACTTTAAAACTTTAACTTTTTTTTCCTTCCCTTTAGGGAAGGGAATCTGCTGCCCTTACCCAGTCTGGCCTACATGTGACTCCAGAGCCACAGCAATGTGGTTGGCTCTCAACTGCCCTCAGGCAAGTAGGGATGGGCAATAAATGCTGGCCAGCCAGCGACACCCATGTCCCATGAATTAAGTTTTAAGAATGTTTTTCTTTAGGTAATTATCAAATTATTTTTTTGAAATCCATGACTGAATGTGCCCGCACCCTCAGTCAGTGCATTCGAAATCAAAGAATAAAGAACAAAGAAAATTACAGCACAGGAACAGGCCCTTCGGCCCTCCAAGCCTGCACCAACCATGAATTCTAACCAATCACTGTGTAATTCTCAGTTCTCTATTCTCCCCCATCCCAATTTAGAATCCATAGAATCCCTACAGTGCAGAAAAAGGTCATTCGGTCCATCGCGTCTGAAAGAGCATCCCACCCAGACCCCCCCCTCCACCCTATCCCCCTAATCCTGTACAATTACCATGATTAATTCCCATAATTTACCCATCTTGGGACACTAAGGGGCAATTTACCATTGTTAATCCGCCTAACCTACACATCTTTGGACTTGTTTCATATCTTCCAAGGAATAAGTTACTTCCCTATTAGAATCATAGAATCCCTACAGCACAGAACGAGGCCATTCGACCCATCGAGCCTGCACCATCAACAATCCCACCCAGGCCCTATCTCCATAACCTCACATAGTTACCCTGCTATTCCCGCTGACACTAATGGACAATTTAGCATGGCCAATCAACCTAACCTGCACATCTTTGGACTGTGGGAGGAAACCGGAGCACCCGGAAGAAACCCACGCAGACACGGGGAGACATGACCCAAGCCTGGAATCGAACCGTGGTCCCTGGTGCTGTGAGGCAGCAGCGCTAACCACTGTGCCACCGTGCCGCCCATTTCTTACACACACACACTTTGCAATATTGAGTGCACCCACTTTTCAAACCTGGAGGCTCATTCCTTCATTTTCCCAGACGAGATGCAGCAATTAGGGAACGGCAACAATTGCTGGCCTCGCCATCCCAGTGCCCACATCTCACAGCAAGATCCCACAAGGGGGCGATTGGACAATCTGATGATGCTGGGTGAAGGCTAATTCTTAGCCCAGGTCACGGGGATAACTCACCTGCTCATCTCCATCTGTGGAATCCTTTACATCTGCCTCGGGGCAGTGGGCAGGGGTGGAGGGGCCACAGTTTAACATCTCACCTGGAAGGCAGCACCCTCCAACTGAGCAGCACTCCCTCGGTTACTGCACGAGAGGGGCAAAGGGAAAACTGCGAGCAGAAATGTTTGTTTGGACCCCATGCACCGTGGACATACTCTCTTCCACAGTGTCACAGTGGTTAGCGCTGCTGCCGCACAGCGCCAGGGACCCAGTTCAATTCCCGGCTTGGGTCACTGTCTGTGTGGAGTTTGCACGTTCTCCCTGTGTCTGCGTGGGCTTCCTCCGGGTGCTCCGGTTTCCTCCCACAGTCCAAAGATGTGCAGGTTAGCTGGATTGGCCATGCTAAAATTGCCCCTTAGCGTCAGGGGAATAGCAGGGTAAATATATAGAGTTACAGGGATAGGGCCTGGGTGGGATTGTTGTCGGTGCAGACTCGATGGGCTGAATGGCCTCCTTCTGCACTGTAGGGATTCTATGATACTTTCGTTGGGGGAAAGATAAAAGTCTGAGGTCACGTTCCAACCATGAACCACACGGAGGCAAGAAAATATTAGATTAGAGAGGCATCTATGTCGGCACTGCATTCTGCATTCTCACCTTTCCTTCTCTATGTACTGTATGCTTTGTATTACGTGCAAGAAAAGTTTAAAGTTTAAAAAGTTTATTTATTAGTCACAAGTAAGGTTTACATTAACACTGCAATGAAGTTACTGTGAAAATCCCCTAGTCACCACACTCCGGCGCCTGTTCGGGTTCACTGAGGGGGAATTTAGCACGGCCAATCCACCTAAACCAGCACGTCCTTCTGACTGGGAGGAAACCCACGCAGACACAGGGAGAACGTGCAGACTCCACACAGACAGTGACCCAAGCCAGGAATCAAACCCGGGTCCCTGGCACTGTGAGGCAGCAGTGCTGACCACTGTACCACCTGACAATACTTTTCACAGTATACTAATACATGTGACAATAGTAAATCAAACCAAATCAAAGAAACATTCGGGGGTAGGATCATTAGCCAATTGACATTACCACCAAGACACTTTCTCCGCGCATGGCATTACTTCCAGGAGGCTGATGTTCCTGGTGCCCTGGTCAATATTTACCCTGCGGTAAGGGGATCAGGAGTTATGGGGAAAAGGCGGGAGAATGGGGATGAGAAAAATATCAGCCGTGATTGAATGGAGGAGCAGACTCGATGGGCCGAGTGGCCTAATTCTGCTCCTATGTCTTATGGTCTTCTGGTCAACGTCGCAGGAAAACGAGGTGATCGGGTTACTGCTGTTTAGACGCTAGCCGACACGATTAAAAATCTGATTGTCTGGTCATGATCACACTGTTGTTTGTGGGATCTTGCTGTGCAGATTTTGTCTGCAGCATTATCTACATTACCACAGTGAGTGAAGGCATTGAAAAGTGCTGTGAAACTCTTTGTGATGTCCACTGGTTGTGAACAGCGCTATATAAATGCAAACTTGTTCATTTATTTACTCATCTAAAGAGAAAGGAAAGAAGGACATAGAGAGACCAGAAAATTGGGTGGAGAAATGGCAGATGGAATTTAATCTGGACAAATCTGTGAGGTGATGCATTTTGGTAAATCCAATTCAGGTAGGAGCTATAAAATTAATCATAGAAACCCTACAGTGCAGAAAGAGGCCATTCGGCCCATCGAGTCTGCACCGACCACAATCCCACCCAGGCCCTACCCCCATATCCCTATATATTTACCCACTAATCCCTCTAACCTACACATCGCAGGACACTAATGGCAATTTTTAGCATGGCCAATCAACCTGACCCACACATCTTTGAACTGTGGGAGGAAACTGGAGCACCCGGAGGAAACCCACGCAGACACGAGGAGAATGTGCAAACTCCACACAGACAGAGACCCAAGCCGGGAATCGAACCCAGGTCCCTGGAGCTGTGAAGCAGCAGTGCTAACCACTGTGCTACCGTGCCGCCCTCATGTCCCCAATGGCAGAACAATCTGGAGCAGAGACACACAGAGAGATCTGGGAGTACAGGTCCACAGATCCTTAAAAGTGGCAGCACAGGTGGAAACGGTGGTGAAGAAAGCCCTATGGAATGCTTGCCTTCATCGGATGGGGCATCGAGTATAAAAGTTGGCAAATTATGTTACAGTTACATAAAATGTTGGTTCGGCCACATTTGGAATACTGTGTCCAATTCTGGTCACCACACTACAGGAAGGACGTGGAGGCTTTGGAGAGAGTCCAGAAATGGTTTACCAGGATGTTGCCTGGTATGGAGGGTGTTAGCTATGAGGAGAGATTGAATAAACTGGGATTGTTCTCCCTGGAGGCTGAAAGGGTGACCTGATAGAAGTTTATAAAATTATGAGGGGTATAATAGATAGGGTGAACAGTTGGAAGCTTTTTCCCAGGGCAGAAATGACAATTACAAGGGGGCACAAGTTCAAGGGAGGGGGGGAAAGGTTCAGTGGAGATGAGCGGGGGAAGTTTTTTACACAGAGGGTGGTGGGGGTCTGGAATGCACTGCCCAGTGAGGGGGTTGAGGCAGATACATCAGCGACATTTAAGGCTTATCTTGATAGGCACATGAACAGATGGGGAGTAGAGGGATATAAGCGGTTGGTTTAGATAGGACAATGTGATCGGCACAGACTTGGAGGGTCAAAGGGCCTGTTCCTGCGTTGTACTGTTCTTTGTTCTTAAGGGTTTGCATTTATATAGCGCCTTTCTTATCCTCAGGAGGCCCCAAAGCACTTTTCAGCCAATGAGGCTGCTGTGTGATGTAGCGAAATACGGCAGCCAATTTCCGCACAGCAAGATCCCACGAGCATCATTATCAGCTAACCAGATTTTCAGTAATTTTAGTTAAGGTCGAAATCTTGGCTGGGGGGGGCGCAGGGGGTTGCGGGGGTGGGGGGGCAGAGGGGACCCATGTTTAACTTTCCATCCTGTGGGGGCAGTCCTTTCCCTTTCAGGCTCTGGTCGATCTTGCTGGCCGGGATTTCACTGCAGATTTCTGGCACCTGCAGTATTTTGCATCTTGCCCTCCACCCTGGGAAAGCTTTGTCTCTTCACTACTTGACCACCAGATGTCAGTGTTCTCCACAAATTGAGAGGGAAGCTGAATAAACACACGAGGGAGAAAGGAATAGAAAGGGGCGGCACAGTGGTTAGCACTGCCGCCTGACAGGGGCAGGGACCTGGGATCGATTCTGGCCCTGGGTCACTGTCTGTGCGGAGTCTGCACGTTCTCCCCATGTTTGTGTGGGTTTCCTCCAGGTGCTCCGGTTTCCTCCCACAGTCCAAAGATGTGCTGGTTAGGTGGATTGGCCATGCTAAAGGGGGGTGGGGGGGGGGGAGTGTGGGCCCGGGGAGGATGCCCTGTTGGAGAGTCGGTGCAGACTCGATGGGCCGAATGGCCTCATTCTGCACTGCAGGGATTACCTATGCTCTGGTTTCCCCCCAGAGTAAGAAGTTTAACAACACCAGGTTAAAGTCCAACAGGTCTATTTGGTAGCAAAAGCCACAAGCTTTCGGAGCCTTAAGCCCCTTCTTTAAGTGAGCCCCTTCCTCACCTGAAGAACCGGCAGCGCTCCGAAAGCTTGTGTGGCTTTTGCTACCAAATAAACCTGTTGGACTTTAACCTGGTGTTGTTAAACTTCTTACTGTCCAACGCCGGCATCTCCACATCATTCCCCCCAGAGTCCAGAGATGTGCAGGTTATGTAGATTGTCCAAGTGTGGGGTTACGGGGTTAGGGTGGGGGGTTGGGCCTGGGATAGTCAGTGCAGACTCAATGGGTCGAATAGCCTTTTCTGCACTGTAGGGATTCTGTGATTCCGTGACATGCTGATAGGGTGAGGTGAAGAGGGATAAGTGGAGGCTCATGTGAAGCACAAGCAGGGGCTATGTGGGATGAGTGGATTATTCTTTTGCTGTACATTCTATACAATAACACAATGGTCTTTGTTTGATTTGAGTTGCATTGAAGTATTTTTGCTGGTTGAACTTACAGAGCAGCAATGCCCCAGTGCGATGAGCTGAAATGTGCCACCTCTTTATAACAGGACAGGCCGATTATTGAGAGCGTAGGAGCCAGCACCATTGGCCCACAATGTCGCGCCGTCAGTCCCTGCAGCCCCGACAAGCCCAGGAATACTCGCAGCAGTCCCGAAACAATAACTGCACCGCGGACCTGGAACCATCCAAAACACATCACATGGTCAACTTCCCCCTCGTTCCCCCTCCTCTCCTCCCACCATCCAGGACCCCAAACACCCAAAAACCAGCCTCCCATCCATTGACTCTGTCTACATTTCCCGCTGCCTCGGCAAAGCAGCCAGCGTAATCAAGGACCCCACGCACCCCGGACATTCTCTCTTCCACCTTCTTCCTTCGGGAAAAAGATACAAAAGTCTGAGGTCACGTACCAACCGACTCAAGAACAGCTTCTTCCCTGCTGCCATCAAACTTTTGAATGGACCTACCTCACATTAAGTTGATCTTTCTCTACACCCTAGCTATGACTGTAACACTACATTCTGCACTCTCTCCTTTCCTTCTCTATGAACGGTATGCTTTGTCTGTATAGCGCGCAAGAAACAATACTTTTCACTATGATAATACATGTGACAATAATAAATCAAATCAAATCAAATCAAACCCCTCCCTGATAGACTCATATCTCATTCAATCGTGCGTCTGCGGCTGGCCACCTGATCTCCTCGACATCGTGGAGATCCAAATGCAGGGGCCCTGGCCAATAGCTTTGTGGAACGCGATCACTCAGTCTGCAAGCGTGATCCTACACCACCATTCATTTCAATTCTCTGTCCCACTCCGCCTCTGACCTCGCTGCCTTTGCGCTCCCACGCTGCTCCAATGAAGCTCAATGCAAAATAGAGGAACAGTGTGTCATCTTTCGACAAGGCTTTTAACACCCTTCCACACTCAGTCCAACAATTCCAGATTGTAACCACCGCTCCCTTTCTTTCAGACAGCAGTTTAAGTTTTTAAGTTTAAGTTTATTAGTGTCACGAGTAGGCTGACATTAACACTGCAATGAAGTTACTGTGAAATTCTCCTAGTCGCCACACTCTGGCGCCTGTTCGGGTACAATGAGGGAGAATTTAGCATGGCCAATGCACCTAACCAGCACATCTTTTGGACTGTGGGAGGAAACCAGAGCACCTGGAGGAAACCCACGCAGACACGGGGAGAACGTGCAGACTCCGTACAGACAGTGATCCAAGCCAGGAATCGAACCCCCGGGTCCCTGGTGCTGTGAGGCAGCAGTGCTGACCACTGAGCCACTGCAGCTGTTAATGATTCTGCTGCTGCCGTTCACACCTCCTCCAGGCCAGGTTTTAGCTTCTTTACTTGTCCTGTTACCATCTCCCTTGCATTATTATCCCTTTCTGTCACTGAATCTCTTCCATCTTATCACAGTCTTTCCCCCATCTCTCTCCCGCCCTCCGTGCTTGTTTGAAACCTGTTTTGTCTCTAGATGTTGCTAATTTTGATGAAAGACCATCAACCTGGAATGATAGAGCCAGTCACACAGGTCGACAACACAGAAAAAGGCCCTTCAGCCTATTGCGTTGGCACTGATCAAAGACAATCTACCCAACCATTCTAATCCCATTTTCCAGCACTCGGCCCATTGTCTTGTTTGCCTTGGCATCGCAAGTGCTCATCTAAATACTTCTTCAATGTTATGAGAGTCTCTGCCTCGACAACCCTTTCAGGTAGTGAGTTCCAGATTCCCACCACCCTCTGGGTGAAAAGGTTTTTCCTCACATCCCCCTCGAAACCTCCTGCCCCTTACCTTAAATCTATGCCCCCTGGTCGTTGGTCCCTCCACCAAGGGGAAACGTTTCTTTCTGTCTACTCTATCTATGCCCCTCATAATTTTATACATCGCAATTGTGTCCTCCCTCAGTCTGCTCTGCTCCAAGCAGAACAACCGCAGACTATCCAAAGATAAAAGCAAAATACTGCGGGTGCTGGAATCTGAAACAAAAACAGAAAATGCTGGAAAATCTCAGCAGGTCTGACAGCATCTGTGGAGAGAGAATGGAGCCAACGTCTCGAGTCTGGACGACTCTTCGTCAGAGCGAAGGGCAAAGGAAATCAGAAGAGATATATGCTATGAGGGTATCCTCCTGGCATAAGTTCATAATATATAGGAGCAAAATTAGGCCATTCGGCCCATCGAGTCTGCTCCGCCATTCGATCATGGCTGATATGCTCCTCATCCCCATTTTCCTATAAATCTCTTCCGATTTTCTTTGCTTTTAGCTCTGACGAAGGGTCATCTGGACTCGAAACTTTGGCTCTATCCAGTCTATCTAATCTCTCTTATAACTAAAACTCTCCAACATCCTGGTAAATCTCCTCTGCACCCTTCCCAGTGCTGTCACATCACTCCTATAATGTGGATTCCAGAACTGCACACAATATGCTGGCTGTGGCCGAACCAACCGTCCCCCTCCACAGACGCTGCCTGACCTACAGGGTATTTCCAACATTCAGAATTCAGACCAGCAGCTTTTGGCTGCCCCTAGCAAGTGAAGAAGTCTCCCCAAGCCGCCATTCCAGTGAGGTTGCGATTAATCTGTATCCTATTCCAGACAGCCTGGGTCACATCCTTTCATATTCTTAGTGGCCAAACATCGATCCAACTGGGATTGAAACTTATCATTCGAGTGAACTTTTTTTGACAAAGTGAGTTCCACACTGAAACTATAAAATTCTAGTAGGGTGAGACAGGGCAGGTTCAGAAAGAATGTTCTCGACGGTGGGGGAGCCCAGAACTAGGGGTCATAGTTTGAGGATAAGAGGTAAACCTTTTAGAACTGAGGTGAGGAGAAATTTCTTCACCCAGAGGGTGGTGAATGTGTGGAATTCACTCCCCCAGGAAGTAGTTGAGGCCAAAACATTGTCTGATTTCAAGAGGGAATTAGATATAGCTCTTGGGGCTAAAGGGATTCAGGGAGATGGGGGGGAAGGGGGGATCAGGACATTGAATTCAACGATCAGCCATGACCATATTGAATGGGGGAGCAGGCTCGAAGGGCCGAATGGCCTCCTCCTGCTTCAAGTTTCTATGTTTCTATACCAGCCTTTGTGTAAAGGTCTGTTTCCGAACCTCGCTCCTGATTGGCCTGGCTCTTGATTGGCCTGGCTCCTGATTGGCCTGGCTCCTGATTGGCCTGGCTCCTGATTGGCCTGGCTCCTGATTGGTCGGACTCCGGTTATGTCTGGTTCCCATCAACTCATCCACCAACAGAAAAAAACGTTTTTCTCCATCAATTCCTTACAAAATCCTAAAATCCACAATTAAATCAACACTTAGCCTGGGATATTCCAGAGAACCTGTGATATCTCCTATAATTTAACCCTCGAAACCCTGGTAACATCCTGGTGATTCTGGACTGCACTCCTTCCAAGGCCTGAACTGCATACAGTGCTCCAGATGTGGCCTGCCCAGGGCTCTGTCTCACTGTAGTAAAACCTCCTCCCTATTAGATTCTAGAACTCTCGATATAAAGGTGAACATTTCATAGAATCCCTACAGTGCAGAAGGAGGCCATTCAGCCCATCGAGTCTCTGTGCTGACCACAATCCCACCCAGGCCCTATTCCCGTAACCCCACCCATTTGCCCTACTAATCCCCCTGCTGCTAGGGTCAATTTAGCATGGTCAATCAACCTAACCCTCATATCTTTGGACTATGGGAGGAAACCGGAGCACCTGGAGGAAACCCACGCAGACCCAGGGAGAATGTGCAAACTCCACACACAGTGACCCGAGGCTGGAATTGAACCTGGGTCCCTGGTGCTCTGAGGCAGTAGTGCTAACCACTGTGTCACTGTGCCACCCCACTATGCTGGTGTTCGGATAATGATCCATTCCCTTTTGAATGATTGAATCTGCCTCCACCACACTCTCAGACAGTGCATTCCAGAGCCTAACCACTCGCTGTGTGAATCTGTCTCCACCACACTCTCAGACAGTGCATTCCAGATCCTAACCACTCGCTGTGTGAATCTGTCCCCACCACACTCTCAGACAGTACATTCCAGACCCTAACCACTCGCTGTGTGAATCTGTCTCCACCACACTCTCAGACAGTGCATTCCAGATCCTAACCACTCGCTGTGTGAATCTGTCTCCACCACACTCTCAGACAGTGCATTCCAGATCCTAACCACTCGCTGTGTGAATCTGTCTCCACCACACTCTCAGACAGTGCATTCCAGATCCTAACCACTCACTGTGTGAATCTGTCTCCACCACACTCTCAGACAGTGCATTCCAGATCCTAACCACTCGCTGTGTGAATCTGTCTCCACCACACTCTCAGACAGTGCATTCCAGATCCTAACTACTCACTGTGTGAATCTGTTTTTCCTCATGCCTCCATTGCTTCTTTTGCCATTTATTTTAAATCTGTGTCCTCTGATTCTACATCCTTCCACCCATGGGGATGAGTTTCTCTCAACCTACTCTATCCGGCACCCACATGATTCTGAACACAAATTTCTCAGTCTTCTCTCTCTAAAGAGAACAGTCCACCGGGCGGCACGGTAGCACAGTGGTTAGCACTGCTGCTTCACAGCTCCAGCGACCTGGGTTCGATTCCCGGCTTGGGTCACTGTCTGTGTGGAGTTTGCACATTCTCCTCGTGTCTGCGTGGGTTTCCTCCGGGTGCTCCGGTTTCCTCCCACAGTCCAAAGATGTGCGGGTTAGGTTGATTGGCCATGCTAAAAATTGCCCTTAGTGTCCTGAGATGTGTAGATTAGAGGGATTAGTGGGTAAATATGTAGGGATATGGGGGTAGGGTCTGGGTGGGATTGTGGTCGGTGCAGACTCGATGGGCCGAATGGCCTCTTTCTGTACTGTAGGGTTTCTATGATTCTATGAGTCCCAGATTC
The DNA here is from genome assembly GCF_964213995.1 of Mustelus asterias. Taxonomy (NCBI): domain Eukaryota; kingdom Metazoa; phylum Chordata; class Chondrichthyes; order Carcharhiniformes; family Triakidae; genus Mustelus; species Mustelus asterias. The sequence continues at coordinate 6,851,261 of NC_135814.1, forward strand.
TCCAACATATCGATATAACTGAAGCCTCTCATCCTTGGAACCATTCTCATAAATAGGCTCTCTAATACCTTCACATCCTCCCTGAGATGTAGTGCCCAGAAGTGGAGATCTGTACACACAATTTAAGGCTGCACCAGTGTTCATATAATCCCTACAATGCAGAAGAGGCCATTCAGCCCATCAAGTCTTCACCAACTCTCTGACAGTAACTTCCCCATTCCCTCTCCTCTGCCGTATCCCTGTCAGCGCACGCATTTTCCATGGCTAATCCATCTAACCCGCACATCCTCGGACACACTAAGTGTCAATTAAGCATGGCAAATCCACTTGACCCGCACATCTTTGGACTGTGGGTGGAAACCAGAGCACCCGGAGGAAACCCACGCAGACACGGGGAGAACGTGCAAACTCCACACAGACAGTCACCCAAGGCCAGATGTGAACCCGGCTCCCTGGCGCTGTGAGGCAGCAGTGCTAACCACTGTGCCACCGTGCCGCCCTTAAAAGATTTATAAAGATTTCTCTCAGCCATTCAACCCTTTAACTTGCAACTTCCTGCTAATCTGCATGTCGTGTGCTCACTTGAAGGGTTATTTCTGGAGCCTGTGGATCGAAGGATAGGGGTTACACCCATCCCGCCAGCCCACGACCTTGTCTAGCTGGGCTGCGTCAAGAGAGGATTTCCACTTCATTATCCCACATGTCATATTGCAACACAAAAGCACCTTACTTCACAGAGGATGTGTTTCCATGTCTGCAGAGTGATGTCTGTCTCTGAGCAGGGAGACCCTTCACACAGCACAGCCACTTTGGTATCTGCATCGGTCAAACAAAAGCAGGAAATAAGGAATTTGCATTTATAAAGTGCCTGTCACCAACTCAGGGCGACCCCAACGCGCTTTACAGCCAGCGGTGTACATGTGAAGCAGAGTCCCACTGGTGACGTCGGAAGGGCAGGGGCCAATTTACAGGACAGGAAGCTTCCGCAATCAGCGATCCCAACACTGCAGAGGGAGGCCATTTGGCCCACCGAGTGTGTACCGACCACATCCCAGCCAGGCCCTCTTCCCCTAACCATTTACCCTGCTAATCCCCCTGACACTGAGGGTCAATTTATCACGGCCAATCAACCTAAACCCGCACATCTTTGGACTGTGGGAAGAAACCGGAGCACCTGGAGGAAACCCACGCAGACACGGGGAGAATGTGCAAACTCCTCACCCAAGGCCGGAATTGAACCCGGGTCCCTGATTTGACTTGATTTGATTTATTATTGTCACATGTTTTAACATACAGTGAAAAGTATTGTTTCTTGCACGCTAGACAGACAAAGCATACTGTTCATAGAGGAGGAAAGGAGAGAGTGCAGAATGTAGTGTTACAGTCATAGCTAGGGTGTAGAGAAAGATCAACTTAATGCGAGGTAAGTCCATTCAAAAGTCTGACAGCAGCAGGGAAGAAGCTGTTCTTGAGTCGGTTGGTACGTGACCTCAGACTTTTGTATCTTTTTCCCAATGGAAGAAGGTGGAAGAGAGAATGTCCGGGATGCGTGGGGTCCTTAATTATGCTGGCCGCTTTGCCGAGGCGGTGGGAAGTGTAGACAGAGTCAATGGATGGGAGGCTGGTTTGCGTGATGGATTGGGCTACATTCATGACCTTTTGTAGTTCCTTGCAGTCTTGGGCAGAGCAGGAGCCATACCAAGCTGTGATACATCCAGAAAGAATGCCTTCTATGGTGTATCTGTAAAAGTTGGTGGGAGTAGTAGCTAACAAGGCAAATTTCCTTAGTCTTCTGAGAAAGTAGAGGCAATGGCACTACTGGCGCTGTGAGGCAGCAGCGCTAACCACTCTGCCACCGTGCCAACCTTATAACCCATTGAACAGGACAGTCCCCTGCTCTTCTCCGAAATGTAGCCATGTGTACAGTGAAATGTGAGCCTGTGTTTGAGCTTCTGCAGTGGAATTTGAATGGGGAACCTTTCTAACGCAGGGAGTGTTAATCACTGATGCCCCAGCTCAAACTGTCAAACGGCAACAAAATACGCAATGAGGGAACCTCTTCAGCACCAAAACGGAACTGGACGAGCCATATAAATATTGTGGCTGTGTCAGGAAACAAGTAGTTTCAAATACTCTATATTTGTACTTGTGAGTTTAGGGCATAGCTTTAAGTAAGTTTAGTTTTGTATCTCCGTATTTGAAGGGGTTAATGACTTCAGTTTGGTTTAGACGCCTGCATTGTATTTGAGGGTTTACGATGCGAAAGCAAACAGGATTTAAAGGAAAACCAGGCTGTTGCTTAGCAACCAGGTGCCACCTTAGGGCAGAAAGAACTTTTAAGTTAGGTTAGATCCTGTAATTCAGTTCATTCGCTATGCTAAACTAAAAATAAAGGTTAGGATCTAAGCTGGAGCCAGGAGAAGCTGGAGGTACAGGGAGCTGCGGGGAAGCAGACTTCGCAAAAGAACAAAAGAAAGTCCCAAAGAAATAGGGAGTGGGAACAAAAAGAATGCCTGAGGAAGTTAAGTTAAAGGAACAAAGAATAAGAAGTTGCACAAGGTTCGGGAGAATTTGGGTAAAAATTGAGAAAGTTTTCTGAATTAAAGAGACAGCTGCAGGAACCAAATTTAAAATCAGCCAGGTGAGAAACCCAATATCCAAGGTAACTCGAAAGTTTGGTCCAGTCAGAACTCTCACAACACCAGGTTAAAGTCCAACAGATTTATTTGGAATCACGAGCTTTTGGAGCGTTGCTCCTTCATCAGGAGAGTTTGGTGACATTGTAATCCAGCCTGTGAAGCAGTGGTGTTCTGTTGGTGTGGCTGGATGCCTGAGAGATTGTGTGGAAGCTTGAATGTAGATACCAATCCAGGGCAGAGAAAAAAACAAAAGGAGAGATTGAAATGCTGGAGGTGGATCCTTGGTGAAGGCATCTGAGGGAAAGCTTTGTTTGGGGGAAGATTCCAAGGTGTTTTCTGCGAGGGTAGAGTTTGGAAACACTCATGTGAAAGTCAGAAATCCAGTGAGACCAGTTGGCTCACAGTGTGACAAGTAATTAGGGGGAATTGATGAGAAATCCACAGAAGTTATTTTGGGTGGCATCTGTCACTTGGGTGTCATGGATGAGAGGGGTGTGGAGGGATATGGTCCAAGTGCAGGTCAGTGGGACTAGGCAAAAAATGGTTCGGCACAGACAAGAGGGGCCAAAAGGCCTGTTTCTGAGCTGTAATTTTCTATGGTTCTATGGTTTCAGAGTGTGGGGTGTCTGACCACAGTTTGCCTATTTGTTTACATAGACTGTTTACTTACTGTGAACATTAGAGTGTAAGATAGATTTTGTCATTTGTTATCCTTACAAAGCTTTATATATCTGTAATGGTGGGGTGAAGGAGTAGTGTATTATAGGTAATCTATTCTTGTTTAATAAATGCTTATTCTTTAATATTAAAAAAATTGGCAGACCTGTAATTCAGTTCATTCGCTATGCTAAACTAAAAGTAAAGGTTAAGATCTAACAGGCTAGGTTCTATCTTAGGTCTGAATTGCCCAGTAGTGACATCTGCTGGTAACAGCTGCAAAAGCAGGTCAGAGGCTGGGACTCGCCTTCAAACTCCCCAAAGCCTGTCCACAATCTACAAACCACAAGTCTGGAGTGCATTCTCATTTACCTCTCTCCCACCCATCTCCCCCCTCCCCCACACCTTCATCTGTCACAGTTTACCCTCTGATTTCAGCTTCTCTGCCGTTTGGCCATTCACACCTTCTATTCTCTCTACGGGCTGCCATTAGCAGTCTTTTCCCCTTGGCTTTGTGACCATGACTCATCTTTCATTCCCTCACCCTGCAGTATAAATATCTCCCACTTTCTCTGCCTTTTAGCTTTGACAAAGGGTCGTCTGGACTTGAAACGTCAGCTCTTTTCTCTCCTTACAGATGCTGCCAGACCTGCTGAGATTTTCCAGCATTTTCTCTTTTGGTTTCAGATTCCAGCATCCGCAGTGATTTGCTTTTATTGGGAGTGTGAGGGAATACTCCCCTTCACCTGGATGGCAACTCCAAAAACACTCAAGAAGCTTGACAGCATCCAGGACAAAGCAGCCCGTTGATTGGCTCCATCCACAAACATTCATTCCTCCACCAACGATACAGCAGTGTGTACTATCTACAAGATGCATTGCAGCAACTCACCAAGACTCCTTAGACAGCTCCTTCCAAACTACGATCTCTACCGTCTGGAAGGACAAGGGCAGCTGACACCTGGGAACACCGGCACCTGCAAGTTCCCCTCCAAGCCACTCATGACCCTGACTTGGAAATATATCGGCCAATCCTTCACTGTCGCTGGGTCAAAATCCTGGAACTCCCTCCCTAACAGCACTGTGAGTGTACCTACATGGGACTGCAGTGGTTCAAGAAGACAGCTCACCACCATCTCAGGGGCAATTAATGATGGGCAACAAATGCTAGTCTAGTCAGAGATGCCCACATCCCGAAAAAATAAGTTTTTAAAATGTCTTCCTTGTTACCCAGAAGATGCGGAGATTTGCTCAGTCTCCTTGTCTAAGTGGCTCCTTTGCTTGCAATGTAGATAAACATTGCATAGACGTTTGTTTTCCTTTAAATTGATCGCTGTGGTTCCATTCGGGACAGTGCTTAGGTGTAGGGACACTGCTTTTATTCTCTCAGGACACCATCCAGGACAAAGTTGGCGGCATGGTGGCACAGTGGTTAGCACCGCTGCCTCACAGCGCCAGGGACCCAGGTTCAATTCCCGGCTTGGGTCATTGTCTGTGCGGAGTCTGCACGTTCTCCCCATGTCTGCGTGGGTTTCTTCCAGGTACTCCAGTTTCCTCCCACAGTCCAAAAGACGTGCTGGTTAGATGCATTGGCCATGCTAAATTCTCCCTCAGTGTACCCGAACAGGCGCCAGAGTGTGGCGACTCAGGGATTTTCACAGTAACCTCATTGGAGTGTGAATGTAAGCCGAACCTGTGGCTAATAAATAAACTTTAAATTCAGTGCAGACTTGATGGGCCAAATGGCCTCTTTCTGTGCTCTGGGGATGCTGTGGTTCTGTGGTGCAATGGCCCATTGTGTCAGCAAGTGGAGCTCTCATTCAGACTATGTTCCCTCCCTCCCAGATAACCGGGATGAAGTCAGCAGACTAATGGAGTGAGTGCGAGAAGACAGACACCAACTGGAAGATAGAGGGAGTGGGGAGGACAGAGATTAATGTGAGAAAACTATGCAAAAAGCAATGTTTTATTCAAGTGTGAAAGAGCATTTTGAATCGTACCGGCCCCTGGGGCAATGGTTAAGCCCTAACCCTTTCACAGACAAGGAGACAACTTCAGCAATTTCCCCTTTTGAGTTTGAGGAGGATATTTTCTTTTGTTGCCAGGACATTCACCGTGTCAGGATGGGCAGAGTGGGTGAGTTGTGTTTAGAATTTCCCAGCGCTTAGTGTCTGCACCTGCATTCTGAAACTACGGCGTATTCCAAACACCAGTTACCTCACCCGAATTGTTTAGGCCTCAGTCAATATCATTGGCCCCGGGAGGTCACATGGGAGATTTCCCAGGTGATGGGACCCCTTGCCTGAATCGGCTTTCGTGATCTCTAACCGTGAAGGAAGGGGTTGAAATGGTGAGGCTTCCTTCCTCTCTCCAACAGGTCTCTGTTCTCTGCTGCAACAGTGTTGGAATGTGTGGGGAAGTCAAAGGCAACCTGTCTGCCCAGGAGAGGTCTAAAAGGGTTAAAGCAGGAGGAGAGTTGCAGGCTTGTGTTCCCTTGAAAATAGAAGATTGAGAGGTTTACCTTAACAGGTTGGCACGGTGGCACAGTGGTTGGCACTGCTGTTAGCATTGTCTAACCTGCCAGCTCCAGGGACCCGGTTTCAATTCCCGGCTTGGGTCACTGACTGAATGGAATTTGCACATTCTCCCCGTCTCTGTGTGGGTTTCCTCCGGGTACTCCGGTTTCGTCCCACAGTACAAAGTTAGTTGGATTGGCCATGTTAAATTGCCCCTTAATGTCCCAGGATGTGTAGGTTCGGGGGATTAGCCAGGGGCAATGTTTGGGAGATTCTGGAGGCTGTGCTTAAGGACTCGCAGAATTACGTTGGCCTGTATAAGTGGAACCGGGCAGGGGAGAGGGCTTGGAAAGACACTCTGTCAGAGAGTTGGTGTGGATGTAATGGCCAAATGGCCTCTTCTGCATTGTAGGGATTCTATGAGTGAATAGAATTGGGAACTAAGAAATAGGAGGAAGCCGGAGCACCCGGAGGAAACCCACGCAGATACAGGAAAATGTGCAAACTCCACACCAACAGTCACCCAAGGCTGGAATTGAACTCGGGTCCCTGGCACTGTGAGGCAGCGATGCTAACCACTATACCACCATGCCACCCTCACCTCTGTCTTAAAAGGGAGACCTCTTGATTTTAAACCATGTCCCCTAGTTTAGTCTCCCTCAGTAGAAGAACCATCCGAGTGCCCACCCCATCAAATTCCCTCCGAATTTTGTATGCTTCAATAGATAACTAGGCAAGGAAGGCAGATCGCTATGACGATGGGCATGTCACGTAATCAATTGGAGGGGGTGTGGGGGACTGGGAGTGTGAGGGATGGGCAGTTGGAGGTCAGAGATCAAGTGATGAAGTGATGGTGTATATCCAGCCGGAACTGCAACCCTAACATTTCCCAATGTGAAAATGGCTCTCTTGCTGTGGAAAGGAAGAGTTACAGAAGAAAGGCACTGTACCATTCTGATGGGAACTGTTGGTGTCCATGGGAGATGAAGCGAGAATCACGGCAGGGATCAAATATTCAAAAGATGGAGCCTGGATTAGTGGTAATCTAGAAAGGACAAGAAGAAACAAAATTAACTGATGTATCAATTCACAAGCTTTTTGTTGTGAATCTCTTCAAAATGAATGAAAAGTTTTGCATTTATATAGCGCCAAAGTGCTTTACAGTCAGTGATGTTACTGGGGAGACGGTGGTCAGTGGTGTTGTATTTCCTTCCCTAAAGATATTGTCACTGGACTAGTAATCCAGAGACCCAGGGTAATGCTCTGGGGGTGTGGGTTCAAAGAGGTGATGGCCGAGTGGTATTATCGTAAGACTATTAATCCTGAAACTTAATTAATGTCCTGGGTTCAAATCCTGCCATGGTAGATGGTGGAATCTGAATTCCATTTTTTTTAAAAACCTGATATTAAGAATCTACCAATGACCATGAAACCATTCTTGAAAAAATCCACCTGATTCACTAGATCATAGAATCCCTACAGTACAGGAGGAGGCCATTCAGCCCATCAAGTCTGTACTGACCATAGTCCAACTCAGGCCCTATTCCCGTAACCCCACACATTTAACCTGCAAATCCCCCTGAGTCTAGGGGAAATTTAGCATGGCCAATCAACCTAACCTTTCTCTGCATGGCGGTCAGTGACCAGTGGAGTGCCCCAGGGATCTGTTCTGGGACCCTTGCTGTTTGTCATTTTCATAAATGACCTGGATGAGGAAGTGGAGGGATGGGTTGGTAAGTTTGCTGACGACACCAAGGTAGGTGGTGTTGTGGATAGTTTGGAGGGATGTCAGAAGTTGCAGCGAGACATAGATAGAATGCAAGACTGGGCGGAGAAGTGGCAGATGGACTTCAACCCGGATAAGTGTGTGGTGATCCATTTTGGCAGATCCAATGGGATGAAGCAGCAGTATAATATGAAGGGTACCATTCTTAGCAGTGTAGAGGATCAGAAGGACCTTGGGGTCCGGGTCCATAGGACTCTTAAATCGGCCTCGCAGGTGGAGGATGCGGTCAAGAAGGCGTACGGCGTACTGGCCTTCATTAATCGAGGGATTGAGTTTAGGAGTCGGGAGATAATGCTGCAGCTTTATAGGACCCTGGTTAGACCCCACTTGGAGTACTGCGCGCAGTTCTGGTCACCTCATTACAGGAAAGATGTTGAAGCCATTGAAAGGGTGCAGAGGAGATTTACAAGGATGTTGCCTGGATTGGGGGGCATGCCTTATGAGGATAGGTTGAGGGAGCTTGGTCTCTTCTCCCTGGAGAGACGAAGGATGAGAGGTGACCTGATAGAGGTTTACAAGATGTTGAGAGGTCTGGATAGGGTAGACTCTCAGAGGCTATTTCCAAGGGCTGAAATGGTTGCTACGAGAGGACACAGGTTTAAGGTGCTGGGGGGTAGGTACAGAGGAGATGTCAGGGGTAAGTTTTTCACTCAGAGGGTGGTGGGTGAGTGGAATCGGCTGACGTCGGTGGTGGTGGAGGCAAACTCGTTGGGGTCTTTTAAGAGACTTCTGGATGAGTACATGGGATTTAATGGGATTGAGGGCTATAGATAGGCCTAGAGGTGGGGATGTGATCGGCGCAACCTGTGGGCCGAAGGGCCTGTTTGTGCTGTGGCTTTCTATGTTCTATGTTCTATGTAACCTGCACATCTTTGGACTGTGGGAGGAAACCGGAGCACCCAGAGGAAACCCACACAGACACGGGGAAAAAGTGCAGACTCCACACAGACAGTCACCTGAGGCTGGAATTGAACCCAGGTCCCTGAGGCAGCAGTGCTAAAACCACTGTGCCACCGTGCTGCTTCAATGTCCTTCAGGGAAGGAAATCTGCTGTCCCTACGTGGTCTGGCCTACATGTGACTCCAGAGTCATAGCAATGTGGTCGACTCTCAACTGTCCTCCGAAATGGCCGAGTGAGCCACTCGGTTTAAGGGAAACTAGGGATGGGCAATAAATGCTGGTCCAACCAGCGACGTCCCACAGATGAATAAAAAAATAAAATCCCACCACGGCAGATTGTGAAATTTGGATTCAATGCAACTCTGGATTGATGTCATAAAATTAATTGTTGTAAAAACCCATCTGGTTCGCTAATGTCCTTTAGGGAAGGAAATCTGCTGTCCTTACCCGGTCTGGCCTACATGTGACTCCAGAGCCACAGCAATGTGGTTGACTCTCAAGTGCCCTCTGAAATGGCCGAGCGAGACACTCAGTTCAAGGGCAATTAGGGATGGGTAACAAATGCTGGCCTTGCCAACGATGCCCACATCCCATGAAAGAATTAAATGATGTTTATTTTTGAAGTGCAGTCACTGTCGTAATGGAGGAAACATGCAACTCAATTTGTGCCCAGCAAGCTCCCACAAATAACATTATGGTCATCAGCTTTTTTGGGATACCAGCTCAGGAATATTAGCCAAACATCCCGGCTCCTTTTCACAACAATGGTTGTTGGGTCTTTCCCGATAGCAGCAACCTTTCAGTTCTGGTAACATTCCTTGAGCCAGCCGATAATGATTAGTTTAATTACTTATAGGATAGAAGAAGAAACTTAGAAAAACTACAGCACATACAGGCCCTTCGGCCCACAAGTTGTGCCGAACACATCCCTACCTTCTAGACCTACCTATAACCCTCCATCCTATTGAGCTCCATGTACTCATCCAGGAGTCTCTTAAAAGACCCTATTGAGTTCACCTCCATCACCACTGACGGCAGCCGATTCCACTCGCCCACCACCCTCTGTGTGAAAAACTTACCCCTAACATTTCCCCTGTACCTACCCCCCCCCCCAGCACCTTAAACCTGTGTCCTCTCGTAGCAGACATTTCCACCCTCGGAAAAAGCCTCTGAGAGTCCACCAATTAAAGTGTATCAAATTATGAGGGACATCGATAGGGTGGATAGGAAGGAACCTTTCCCCTTAGTAGAGGGGTCAATAACCAGGGGGCAGGGGCAGGAGATTTAGAGAAGATTTGAGGAAAAATGTTTTCACCCAGAGGGTGGTGGGAATCTGGAACTTGCTGCCTGAAAGGGTGGTAGAGGCGGGAACCCTCACAACATTTAAGAAGCATTTAGATGAGCAGTTAAAATTCCGTAGTGTGCAAGGCTACGGACTGAGTGCTGGAAAATGGGATTAGAATAGAAAGGTGCTTGATGGCTGGCGCAGACACAAGGGGCTGAAGGGCCTCTTGCTGAGCCGTATATCTCTATGACTTTATAAGGTGCATCTAAAATAGATGAAGTACTTTCTGGTATGTATATTGACAAATGGTTCATTTCCTGTCATTTCCCCCCATCTCTCTCTTATTTCTTATTCATTCGTGGGTCATGGGCATCGCTGGCCGGCCAGCATTTATTATCCATCCCTCGTTGCCTGAGGGCAGTTGAGGCTGTGGCTCTGGAGTCACATGTAGTAAGAGTTTTAACAACACCAGGTTAAAGTCCAACAGGTTTATTTGGTAGCAAATACCATTAGCTTTTGGAGTGCTGCTACGCTCCGAAAGCTATTGCAGTTGCTACCAAATAAACCTGTTGGATTTTAACCTGGTGTTGTTAAAACTCTTACTGTGTTCACCCCAGTCCAACGCCGGCATCTCCACATCGTCACATGTAGGTCAGACCCTAAGGAACATTAGTGAATCAGATGAGTTTTTCCGACAATCGTTTCATGGTCATCAGTATATTCTTAATTCCAGATTTTAAAAAAATTGAATTGAAATTCCACCACCTGCCATGACAGGATTTGAATCCGGGTCCCCAGAACATTAGCTGAGTTTCTGGATTAATAGTCTAGCAATAATACCACGAGGCCATTACCTCCGCACTTTTCTTAGTGAGGGTTGCGGCCACCCAAACTGCACCAAGGAACCTGGGACTAAACTCCCAGAATACACCAAACCAGCTTGCAGGCCAGGGTCAAAGGGCAGAGACAATAGACACAGAAAGGGACAGATTACTGACAATGAACAAGAGACTAATTGTTCCTGAACTGCAATACAAGATCTAAAGGGAGAAAGTTCCAGGGTTGTCGGGAAAGGGTGGGATAAATTGGATCGCTCTCCCAGAGCTGGCACGAACACGCAATGGGCTGAATGGCTACCTTCTGTGCTGTGAGAATGAGAGTGGTGATTAAAATATCAAGGTTAGACAGAGATGAGAGCATTAATTGAACATCAACACAAAGGCGGCCAGTAGCAACGCAGTCAGTAATATAGAATGCCAACAGTACAGAAGGAGGCCATTTGGCCCATCGAGCCTACACCAACAACAATCCCACCCAGGTCCAATCCCCGTAACCCCACGTATTTACCCTGCTAATCCCCCTGACACTAAGGGGCAATTTAGCAAGACTAATAAACCTAACCTGCACATCTTTGGACTCTGGGAGGAAAATGGAGAAAACCCACACAGACATGGGGAGAACGTGCAGACTCCACGCAGACAGTGACCTGGGAATCGAACCCGGGTCCCTGGCGCTGTGAGTGTTAACCACTGTACCACCGTGCCACCACTCGACTGAAGAGGTTTGGAATCCAGGGGTTGGAAATCAGTGTGTCAGATTAAAATCCAACAATCGGCACGGTACAGCAAACAAAAAGTCAAGGCGCAATAAATCTGAGCTGCATTGACATCATAACTGTTAGAGTGAGAGCCGTAAACCCGGCTAGAATCCTGAGCAAGGGCTCAAACTGAGACCGAAGAGCAGCAGAGCGTCTCTCTGCAGGGGGGGAGAGAGACAGTGCTTCTATTCAGACTCAGATCAGTTTTGCACTGCACATTCTCAGTCGCGCTGTGAAGTCAAACTCTCTGTACGCATGCTGAACGTAAACGCACCCATGCTGTTCCCATTTGAAGACAAACATTCACTGTTCTAGCAGTCAGTCCAAGTCAAATAGCCATGGGAGCAGTCAGTTTATAATCAGCAACTCATTAACTGCATCTTCAAGACAAACCGCACACAAATAAATCCTTCTCTAAATCAGAACAATCAGCAAGCAACTCACTGATTGGGAATCGCCTTTTTTTTATTCATTCGTGGGACATGGGCGTCGCTGGCTGGGGCCAGCATTTATTACCCATCCCTAGTTGCCCTTGAGAAGGTGATGGTGAGCCGCCTTCTTGAATCGCAGTAAGAAGTCTCACAACACCAGGTTAAAGTCCAACAGGTTTATTTGGTAGCACAAGCCACAAGCTTTCGGAGCGCTGCCCCTTCATCAACTTCACTCACCTGATGAAGGGACAGCGCTCCAAAGGCGTGTGGCTCGTGCTTCAACCTGGTGTTGTGAGACTTCTTACTGCGCCCACCCCAGTCCAATCCTGGCATCTCCACTTCTTGAATCGCTGCAGTCCATATTCTGTGGGTTGACCCACAATGCCGTTAGGGAGGGAATTCTAGGACTTTGACCCAGCGACTGCAAATGAATAGCGATATATTTCCAAGTCAGGATGGTGAGTGGTTTGCAAGGGAACTTGCAGGGGGTGGTGTTCCCATGTATCTGCTGCCCTTGTCCTTCTAGATGGAAGTGGTCGTGGGTTTGGAAAGTGCCGTCTAAGGATCTTTGATGAACTATTCAGCACCGTTCAGGTCTCCTCAGATACTGAAGCAGTACATTTCCAAATGCAACAAGATCTGGACAATATCCAGGCTTGGGCTGACAAGTGGCAAGTAACATTCGCGCCACACAAATACCAGGCAATGACCATCACCAATAAGAGACACTCTAACCACCGCCCCTTGAATCCCCCACTGTCAACATCCTTGGGGTTACCATTGACCAGAAACTCAACTGGATTCACCACATAAACACAGAGGCGACAAGAGCAGGTCAGAGGCTAGGAATACTGCGGCGAGTAACTCACCTCCTGACTCCCCAAAGCCTGTCCACCATCTACAAGGCACAAGTCAGGAGTGTGATGGAATACTCCCCACTTGCCTGGATGGGCGCAGCTCCAACAACACTCAAGAAGCTTGACACCATCCAGGACAAAGCCGCCCCGCTTAATTGGCACCACATCCACAAACATCCATTCCCTCCACCACCGATGCTCAGTAGCAGCAGTGTGTACTATCGACAAAATGCACTGCAGCAATTCACCCTCTGGGAATCATATTTGGTCTGTGGATATCAGTCCTTTCTGATTTGGTTTGATTTATTATTGTCACAGGTATTGGAATCTGAGGAACCAGGAGACAATAATGGAACAGATCAACCTCTGCACATTCCGCCATGAGATTCAACGGGCTGCTAACGAGCTGTAGAGTGGAAGACCGTGCGTGTTCATTCAACCTGGTGCCCAGCAGGAATCACGCCAACTTTCCTGCCCGCCATCACACTTAGTCTTCTGAATGGAAATTTTGTTAGGACAAGATCAGTCATGGTCTCACAGAAGGGTGGAACTGGAGCACCGAGCGGTCTGCGTCTGTTCCTGTCTTCCAGGGATGTATGTGAAGTACATCCATCAAAATCCACCAGAATCACACCCCTCCAGAATCCCTCGGGCCAGGCCGTGGCAGTTCAGCCCCTCGAGTCTAATCTCCCATTCAGTTAGAACCTGGCTGATCTGATCTGCACAAACCCAACAAAAACCTAAAATGGAAGTTTAGAGATTGGAGGGCACGGTGGCACAGTGGTTAGCACTGCTGCCTCACAGCACCAGGGACATTGGTTTGATTCAGGCCTCAGGTCACTGTCTGTGTGGAGTCTGCACGTTCTCCCCGTGTCTGCGTGGGTTTCCCCCAGGTGCTCCGATAGAAACATAGAAGATAGGAGCAGGAGGAGGCCATTCGGCCCTTCAAGCCTGCTCCGCCTTTCATCACGATCATGGCTGATCGTCCAACTCAATAGTCTAATCCTGCTTCCTCCCCATAACCTTTGATCCCATTCACCCCAAGTGCTATATCCAGCCGCCTCTTGAATATATTCAATGTTTTGGCATCAACTACTTCCTGTGGCAATAAATTCCACAGGCGCACCACTCTTTGGTTGAAAAAATGTCTCCTCACCTCCGTCCTAAATGGTCTACCCCGAATCCTCAGACTGTGACCCCTGGTTCTGGACTTCCCCCACCATCGGGAACATCCTCCCTGCATCTACCCTGTCTAGTCCTGTTAGAATTTTCCTCCCACATTCGAAAGATGTACGGGTTAAGTTGATTGGCCAGGCTAAATTGCCCCTTAGTGTCAAGGTGAACTGGGGTAAATATGTGGGATTACGGGGATAGGGCCTGAGTGGGATTATTGTGGGTGCAGGCTTGATGGGCCGAATGGCCTCTTCCTGCACTGTAGAGATTCTATGATTAGCGCCTCATCTTTCAATCAGGTCCCATTGCTGAATGCACCTTTTGTTCTTTCCTCCCATCCCCCACTCCCTCCCATTCCCCACCCCATCTCTGCCTTTGTCTAAAACTTGCTCCATCCCTAACCTTGTCCAGTCCTGAAGAATGGGTGAAAAGCTGAACCCTGAAACCTGGTTCTCTCTCTGCAGACACTGCCTGACCTGCTGAGTGTTTCCAGCACTTTCTGTTCATATTTCAGTTTTCCAGCAATGATTCAGTCCACAGCCTCATCAACCCCTTCTGGGGGAGAAAGCTCTGGATTTCCATTACCCTTGGTGCTCTGGACGACCTGACTCTAACAGTCAAGCGGTGTCCCCTTGCTGTGGACTTTCACCTCGTTTCCCTCTCCACCACCCCACCCCACCCCACCCCCCCCCACCCCCCGTAACCCCCACACCCCCACCTTGCAAAAGAGGAACTCGTTTCTCTCTTTCCACATCATTGAATCTTTTTCTTAACCACCTCAATCACATCACCAACTGCACTGACGGGAATTCTTGAGTGGGAGTAATGAGCATTATAAAACCTGATTACCTGCAGCCCAGGGTAGTTTGCAACAGTGTGGAGACGCCAGAGGCAAAGAGACTGGTGGCTATCAGCTGGTAGCCATGTTGACGGGTGCGCTGGTCCGATGGGAGGGCGTCAATGAGGAGGCAGTGGACAATGTGTATGAGTGCCACCTGCACCAACACATGCTGAGGATAGAGAAAGATAATTACTGCCATAGATTGACCAACAACTGAAGCATTGAGACAGCACCTGTGAACCTAGCAAGGCTGCTTTCAGGAGTGCAATCCATATAAGGATTTGATTTGATTTATTATTGTCACATGTATTAATATACAGTGAAAAGTATTGTTTCTTGCACACTATACAGACAAGGCATACTGTTCATAGAGAAGGAAAGGAGAAGGTGCAGAATGTAGTGTTACAGTCATAGCTAGGGTGTAGAGAAAGATCAACTTAATACGACTTAAGTCTGATGGCAGCAGGGAAGAAGCTGTTCTTGAGTGCTTGGCATGTGACCTTAGACTTTTGTATCTTTTTCCCCCGATGGACGAAGGTAGAAGACAGTATATCCGGGGTGCGTGGGGTCCTTTATTATACTGGTTGCTTTTCTGAGGCAGCGGGAAACGTAGACAGAGTCAATGGATGGGAGGCTGGTTTGAGCGATGGACTGAGCTTCTTTCATGACCCTTTGTAGTTTCTTGCGGTCTTGGGCAGAGCAGGAGCCATACCAAGCTGTGGTACACCCGGAAAGAATGCTTTCTATGGTGCATCTGTAAAAGTTGGTGAGAGTTGTAGTGGACATGCCAAATTTCCTTAGTCTCCTGAGAAAGTAGAGGCATTGGTAGGCTTTCTTAACTATAGTGTCGGCATGGGGGGACCAGGACAGGTTGTTGGTGATCTGGACACCTAAAAACTTGAAGTTCTCTACCATTTCCACTTTGTCCCCAATGATGTAGACAGGGGCATGTTCTCCTTTACGCTTCCTGAAGTCAATGACTATCTCCTTCATTTTGCTGACATTGAGGAAGAGATTATTGCCGTTGCACCAGATTCTCTCTCTCTTTCCCATACTCCGTCTCATCATTGTTTGAGATCCGACCCATCACTGTGGTGTCATTAGCAAATTGAAAAATAAGTTGGAGGGGAATTTGGCCACACAGTCATAGGTGTACAAGGAGTATAGTAGGGGGCTGAGGACACAGCCTTGTGGGGTACTGATGTTGAGGATGATCGTGGAGGAGGTGTTGTTGCCTATCCTTAACGATTGCGGTCTGTGGATTAGGAAGTCTAGGATCCAGTCATAGAGGGAGAAGCTGAGCTCCAGGCCACGGAGTTTGGAGATGAGTTTCATGGGAATAATGGTGTTGAAGGCTGAGCTGTAGTCAATAAATAGGAGTCTGACATAGGTGTCTTTGTTATCTAGGTGTTCCAGGGTTGAGTGCAGGGCCAGGGAAATGGCGTCTGCTGTGGACCTGTTGCAGCGGTAGGCGAACTGTAATAGATCCAGGTAGTCCGGGAGACTGGAATTGATTCGTGCCATGACTAACCTTTCGAAGCATTGGATAATGATGGATGTCAGAGCCACTGGCTGATCGTCATTAAGGCACGCTGCCTGGCTTTACTTTGGTACCGGGATGATGGTCGTCTTCTTGAAGCAGATAGGGACCTCAGATTGGTGTAAAGAGAGGTTAAAGATGTCTGTGAATACCCCCACCAGCTGATCCACACAGGATCTGAGTGCTCGTCCGGGTACCCCATCTGGGCCAGTCGCTTTCCATGGGTTGATTTTTGAGAAGGCTGTTCTGACATCTGCAGTTTTGACCTTGGATACAGGTTTCGCCGAGGCCTCTGGGGCAGAAGGCATTCTCTCGCTGACCTCTTGCTCAAAACAAGCATAGAATGCGTTGAACTCATCGGGGAGGGGTGCATTGGTGCCAGCGATTCTACACACCTTCATATTGTAGCCTTGCAGAACCTTGCCATTTTCTGTGGGAGTCCGCGTGGCTAGCCTGGGGCTCCAGCTTGGTCCGGCACTGTCCTTTGGCATCTTTGGTGATCTCCGAGACGCAGGGAGACACGAGAGCAGCCCATACAATGGTTCCAGCTCAGCCCCTCTGTGGATCACTATCTCCACCTGGAGAAGAGGCTTGTGAGCGCTGACAATCCTTTCAGTATCCGATAAAGATGTAAAGGAAAAGTCCTATTCTGAACTTGATGAAGGCCTCACTGCCATTCCAGAGTAAGGAATGATATTCCTTCCGGGGCCTTCAATGACGGGTTGACCTTGACTCTGGAGTGGTAGCATTGGGAAAATTGTGATGGGAAAAGCTAATGAGCTCTCTTGTTGACAAAGTGTCCTCAACACGGCCTCTTTATTACAAACACCTTCTTCATAGAATCTCTGCAGAACAAGGCTATTCGGCCCATCAACTCTCTGACAGATTCTTACCCAGACCCTCTTCCCGGCCCTATCCTTGCAACCCACATATTCACCATGGCTAATCCATCTAACCTACACATCTTTGGATACTAAGGGGTAATTTACCACGGCCAATCCACCTAACCTGCACATCTTTGGAATGTGGGAGGGAACCGGAGCACCCGGAGGAAACCAACGCTGACAGCACAGGAACAGGCCCTTCGGCCCTCCAAGCCTGTGCCGATCATGATGCCTGCCTAAACTAAAAACCATATGCACTCACGGAGTCCGTATCCTTCCATTCCCGAACTATTCCTGTATTCGTCTAGTTGCCCCTTAAATGCCGCTATCGTACCTGCTCTCCGGGCAGCGCGTTCCAGACATTCACCACCATCTGTGTAAAACACTTGCCTTGCACATCTCCTCTAAACTTTTCTGCACGCACCTTAAACCTATGTCCCCTACTTGGTGCAAGCTCCACACAGTCACCCAAGGTCGGAATCGAACCCTGGTCCCTGGCACTGTGAGGCAGCAACACTAACCACTGTGCCACCATGCCACCCTATTAAACCCAAACCTCACTGTGGGGGGAGTGCTGAACCCTAACCACTGGACCACCAGGGAAGCTGCTCTTCCACCAGAAGGCTGAATACAAACCACATGGAGGCATCCTAGATCAAAGCATTGACACCTCCTAGATTATCCCATAGTTCAAATCACTCGATCCATATGGGGGTTTGATGTCTGTTCATTGACTTGTTGAATTGGTAATGAACACTCACCCAGCATGAGGACATCACAAGGCCCAAACATCCAAGAGGAAAGGGATCAATATCTCAGCACAAAGCAGCCAATCAAGGAGAGGAACTCAAAAAACTCATGACCAATCAGGAAAGTCCAACCCAATTCCAGAACAGTGGCTCAAATAAAGTCAGCTGTCCCAGACCCCTGCGCCCAGATCATTGAGTTTGAACGTCGCTGTTACCAGGACTGGTTCAACAAGAATGGAGCAGAAACAGCTGACATCCTCGAGCAAAGACCAGCAGCCTTCATTGCCCGGCAGAAAGCCAAGGTGGCAAGTGAAAAGGCAGCTCAAGGCCAACACCTAAAGATAAATGTAGAAGTTAAAGGTCATGTGATAGGAAGAGAAAGATCCAACAACATCCTGACCATCAGAGTTTTCTGAAGCCACCAACTGTAGACAATCTATACGTGAATGGACAACATCCCTTTCATTCACAGGATGGCGTTTCTCTACTTAAAGTTGACAATACCATCTGTCAATGCTCGAAGCAACAATAGGGTGGCACGACAGCAGAGTGGTTAGCACTGCTGCCTCACAGCGACAGGGACCCGAGTTCGATTCCCGGCTTGGGTCACTGTCTGTGCGGAGTCTGCACGTTCTCCCTGAGTCTACATGGGTTTCCTCCGGGTGCTCCAGTTTCCTCCCACAGTCCAAAAGACGTGCTGGTTAGGTGCATTGGCCATGCTAAACTCTCCCTCAGTATACCCAATCAGGCGCCGGAGTGTGGCGACTAGGGGATTTTCATGGTAACTTCATTGCAGTGTTAATGTAAGCCTGCTTGTGACTCTAATAAATAAACTTTAACATTTTCAATAATTTGTCAACCGTGAATCCACAATGGCAGCTGATACTTCCCAGTAGTTAGGAAAGGTAACAGGGTGGCATTGTGGCACAGTGGTTAGCACTGCTGCCTCACAGTGCCAGGGACCCGGGTTCAATTCTGGTCTCAGGTCACTATCTGAGCAGAGTTTGCACGTTCTCCGCATGTCTGCGTGGGTTTCCTCTGGATGCTCCGGTTTCCTCCCACAGTCCAAAGATGTGCAGTTTAGGTGGATTGGCCATGCTAAATTGCCCCTTAGCGTCCCAAGATATGTAGGTTCAATGGATTAGCCATGGTGAATATGTGGGGTTATGGGGATAGAGTGGGGGAGAGGGCCTCGTAAGATACCCTGTCAGAGAGTTGCTGCAGTCTTGATGGGCCAAATGGGCTCCTTCTACACGTTAGGAATTCTATGAGAATATTTTTCTTTATTGCAAGGGGAATTGAATACAAACGTAGGGAGGTTTTGCTTCAATTATACAGAGCACTAGTGACACCACATCTGGAGTATTGTGTACAGTATTGATCGCCTTAGTTAAGGAAGGATGTAAATATATTGGAAACATTTCAGAGAAGGTTTAATAGACTAATGCCTGGAATGGGCGGGCTGTCTGATGAGGAAAGATTGGACAGGCTAGAGTTGTATCTGCTGGAGTTTAGAAGATTGTAACACACAAGATCCTGAGGGGTATTGACAGGGTGGATGAGAAGAGGATGTTTCCCATTGTGGAGAGTCTAGAATTAGGAGTCAGCGTTTAAAAATAAGGGGTCACCCATTTAAACTGAAGATGAAGTGAATTCCTTTTCTCTCAAAGGGTCGTGAATCTTTGGAACTCTCTTCTGGTAAAGGCAGTGGAAGCAGAGTCTTTGAAGATTTGTAAGGCACGGTGGATAGATTCTTGGTAAGCGAGGGGAGTAGGCGGGATGCAGATTTGAGATTATTGTCAGATCAGCCATGATCTTATTAAATGGTAGAGCAGGATCAAGGGGCCGAATGGCCTTTACCTGCTCCTTGTTTGTATGTTTGTTCATATGCACTACTCCAATATATCGATATAACTGACATTCCTCATCCCTGGAACCATCCTCGTGAATCCTTTCTGCACTCTCTCCAATGCCTCCACATCTTTCCTAAAGTACGTCATCCACAATTGGATCTGGTTTGATCTGATTTGTTATTGTCACAAGTATTGGGATACAGTGAAAAGTATTGTTTCTTGCATGCTAAACAGACAAAGCATACCATTCATAGAGTACATGGGGAGAAGGAAAGAAGAGGGTGCAGAATATAATGTTACAGTCATAACTAGGGTGTAGAGAAAGATCAGCTTAATATAAGGTAGGTCCATTCAAAAGTCTGATGGCAGCAGGGAGGGATAGTGATGGCGTGGAGGGAAGAGGACAGGTTGTTGGTGATCTGGACACCTAGAAACTTGAAGCTCTTGACCATTTCCACTTCATCCCTGTTGGTGTAGACGGGGCATGTCCTCCGCTACACTTCCTGAAGTTGAGGATTATCTCCTTTGTTTCACTGACATCGAGGGAGAGGCTATTGTTGCCGTACCAGTTCACCGGGTGTAATATTCTAGCTGAGGTTGAACTAGTCTTTTATACAAGTTCAGCGAAACCTTGCTTTTGCAGTATGTGCCCCTATTAATGAAATCTAGGATATTGTATTAAACTGCACTTAAACCTCTTTAGGCTAACCTTTGGGACGTGCCATTCTTCACATTCCTGACCTAATATTCCGCTTAACTCAATCATGACTGTGATGCAGATGAATGGTTAACACAGACAGCTGTGATTCACATGAATCATACCATTCAAGAGGCGGTTTGGGCATCGCTTTGATAAGGGAAAGGGCAAGGACCCTTTCCAGTAACTGGGGAACAATTAATGATTGGCAGAGAATGAGAACACAAGAAGTAGGAGCGCGAGCAGCCATTTGGCCTGTTGAATCTGTTCCCCCATTCAACAAGATCAATTATCCCATAATTCCCCGAGAAACCAAGAATCTGTCCATTTCACAGCCTTAAATATATTCAGCGATGGAGCATCCACAACCTCTGGCCGAGAATTCCAAAGATTCACAACCCTATGAGTGAAGAAATGTCTCCTCATCTCAGTCCCAAATGATCAGCCCCTGATCCTGAGACTGTGCCCCCGTGTTTTAGATTCACCAACCAGTGGAAAGCAAACTCACAACACCCACCCTTTCAAACCCCTTCAGAATCATGTAGGTTTCAATGAGATCACCTCTCATAAAGTCATAGAGGTTTACAGCATGAAAACAGGCCCTTCGGCCCAACTTGTCCATGCTGCCGTTTTTTTTAACCACTAAGCTAGTCCCAATTGCCCTCATTTGGCCCATGTCCCTCTTTACCCATCTTACCCCTTGCAACTGCGTAAATGCTTTTTGAAAGACAAAATTGTACCCGCCTCTACTACTACTCCTGGCAGTTTGTTCCAGACACTCACCACCCTCTGTGTGAAAAAATAGTCCCTCTGGACCCTTTTGTATCTCTCCCCTCTCACCTGAAACCTATGCCCTCTAGTTTTAGACTCCCCTACCTTTGGGAAAAGATGTTGACTATCTAGCTGATCTATGCCCCTCATTATTTTATGGACCTCTATAAGATCACCCCTAAGTCTCCTACACTCCAGGGGAAAAAGTCCCAGTCTATCCAGCCTCTCCTTATAACTCAAACCATCCAGTCCCGTTAGCATTCCAGTAAATCTTTTCTGCACTCTTTCTAGTTTAATAATATCCTTTCTATAATAGGGTGACCAGAACTGTACACAGTATTCCAAGTGCGGCCTTACCAATGTCTTGTACAACTTCAACAAGACATCCCAACTCCT
Organism: Mustelus asterias; assembly: GCF_964213995.1. NCBI lineage: Eukaryota > Metazoa > Chordata > Chondrichthyes > Carcharhiniformes > Triakidae > Mustelus > Mustelus asterias. The sequence continues at coordinate 6,872,833 of NC_135814.1, forward strand.
GTGTTCAATGTTCTAACCAATGGAACCAAGCATGCTGAATGCCTTCTTCATCACTCTGTTCATCTGTGACTCCACTTTCAAGGAGCTATGAACCTGTACCCCTAGATCTCTTTGTTCTATAACTCTCCCCAACGTCCTACCATTAACTGAATAAGTCCTGTCCTGGTTCAATCTACCAAAATGCATCACATCGCATTTATTCTTCTAAACTCCAGAGATATAAACCCAATTTACCAGTCTCTTGTCATAGGGCAATCCCTTCATCCCAGGGACCAATCTAGTGAACCTTCAGTGTAACACCTCCAATGCATGAGAAATGTCATATCATATCATATATATATATATTATATATATAACATATGTAGATATATAAAAAACTGCGGAGACCTAAACTGCACACACTACTCCAGAGTGGTCACGCCAAAACCCTGTACAACTCTGGCAATACTTCTTTATTCTTGTACTCCATTGCCCTTCCAACAAGGCCAACATGTCATTTAGCTTCCTAATTACTTGCTGTGTCTGCATGATAACTTTCTGTGTTCCTTGTGCCAATACACCCACACTCTCTTTGAACATCAAAAACCCAGGCAGTTAATTTGTGCACAGCAAGATCCCACAGGCTAGGAGCAAGCAACAAATGCTGATCCCCACAGAAGATTCATAGAATCCCTACAGTACAGAAGGAGGTCATTCGGCCCATCGAGTCTGTACCAACCACAATCCCACCCAAACCCTATTCCTATAGCCCCACATATTTACCCTGTTAATCCCCCTGACACTAAGGGGCAACTTAGCACGGCCAATCAACCTAACCTGCACATCTTTGGACTGTGGGAGGAAACCAGAGCACCCTGAGGAAACCCACGCAGACATGGGGAGAACGTGCAAACTCCACACAGACAGTGACCTGAGGCCGGAACTGAACCTAGGTCCCTGGCGCTGTCAACGCTACCTGTATCCTGAGCACAAGTATTTTCTTTAAAGCATAGAATCTGTGCAGTTGCCTGCGCGTGAGTCACACCAGGAGTGCTGTGTGTACAATTCTACTCAGGCACGAAGTGAAATGTCATTCAGTAATCACGGAGTGAATTATTACAAGCCAGCCAGATAAACAAGTCAATGGACAAATTTGTACACCGTAAAGACAGTGGGCTGAATTTTCCAGCCCTTTCCGCTGGTGGGATCCTCTGCTCTCGCCAATGACGATCACCCTCGGTGAGTTTCCTGGCTGCGCGGCGGGCAAACAGCGCAAACTGGCATTGACATTGGCGGGACCGGTGGACCCCACTGCCGGCCAATGGCAAGGCACCTCGACCGCTTGAAATCATGCCTTCGGGGGTGGGGGAGGAGGGTGGAAATTCCCACCCAATGAACGAAGCAACCACAGCCTTAAATCAACAACAACTTGCATTTGCATAGTGCCTGTAATGTAGCAGAAACGCACTGCAAAGCTTTTTATAGGAGCAGTTTCAAAGAACATCTGGCATGTAAGAAGGGGTGACCTAAAGTTTGGTCAAAGGTGAGGATTTTGAGGAATGTCTTAAAGGAGAAAGAGATTTGGAGAGGTTCGGGGAGGGAATTCCAGAGCCCAGGCGCCGCGCAGCGGAACGCACGGTTGCCAATAGTGGAGCGATGGGAATCGGGGGACGTGCACACGGCTGGACTCTGTCAGTTTAACGCTTCCCTACCTGCATGGCAAACAAAGTGCTGAGGATCCAGGGAGGCTGGCGGTGAAATGGGTATCTGGCGATTTCCACCTTCCTCTTTGGGACTTGCTCCATGCTTCCTTTTCTCTCCATGGCTCCCGCCCACTTCCTCACTTCTCACCAGATCCTGACATTGTGTGACCGCTTCGGGCTTCCTGATGACTTGTGTTACAGACAAGGCTGAGTGTGAGAGACAAAGAGAGAATGTGTGCACGCGAGAGAGAGAGAAATGATTGGCTGATCTCTGGAGCATTCCGATGAAGTGTGCTTGACCTTTGCCTCTCCAGTGTGCCGTTGATTGGAATTAGTCAGGAATAAATTTAACATTAACCCGGGTGATCCAATTGGATAGCCTCTGCTTATTTTACTGCTCATTAGAGGCATCCCTACTTTGCACTTTACAGTCCGATTAACTATATCAGGATGATAACCAAGTTAAGAGCATTGTCCCTGGTTGAGTCTCTGTTGTTAACCCATCTGCCTTATCACACTCTCCAAAAGTTATCTGGAACCTGGGGAATGGGTGATATTTAATTGTAAACTGATTACAGACTTTGGCCACTGCCTCACACCAAACAAACACACCACCTTCCATTTATATTGTCCTCTTAACATAGGATAAGTATTCTTCCATAAAATAAAAACAAATTATTGCGGATGCTGGAATCTGAAACAAAAACAGAAAATGCTGGAAAATCTCAGCAGGTCCAACAGCATCTGTGGAGAGAGAATAGAGCCAGTTGTACAAGACATTGGTAAGGCCACACTTGGAATGATGTGTACAGTTCTGGTCACCCTATTATAGAAAGGATATTATTAAACTAGAAAGAGTACAGAAAAGATTTACTAGGATGCTATCAGGACTTGATGGTTTGGGTTATAAGGAGAGGCTGGATAGATTGGGACTTTTTTCTCTGGAGCGTAGGAGGCTGAGGGGTGATCTTATAGAGGTCTATAAAATAATAAGGGGCACAGATCAACTAAATAGTCAATATCTTTTCCCAAAGGTAGGGGAATCTATAAAACTAGAAGGCATAGGTTTAAGGTGAGAGGGGAGAGGTACAAAAGGGTTCAGGGGGGCAATTTTTTCACTCAGAGGATGGTGAGTGTCTGGAACAAGCTGCTAGAGGTAATAGTAGAGACGGGTACAATTTTGTCTTTTAAAAAGTGTTTCGACAGTTACATGGGTATGATGGGTATAGAGGGATATGGGCCAATGGCGGGCAATTGGGATTAGCTTAGGGGTAAAAAAAGGGCGGCACGGACAAGTTGGGCCGAAGGGTCTGTTTCCATGCTGTAAACCTCTATGACTCTGTGACTCTATGACAATGTTTCAAGTCTTTGATTTGATTTGATTTATTATTGTCACTTGTATTAGCATATTAGCATACAGTGAAAAGTATTGTTTCTTGTGCACTATGTAGACAAAGCAGACCGTTCATAGAGAAGGAAACGAGAGAGTTCAGAATGTAATGTTACAGTTATAGCTAGGGTGTTAGGAAAGAACAACTTAATGCAAGGAAGGTCCATTCAAAAGTCTGACGGCAGAAGGGAAGAAGCTGATCTTGAGTCGGTTGGTACGTGACCTCAGATTTTTGTATTTTTTCCCTGACGGAAAAAGGTGGAAGAAAGAATGTTTGGTTGTGTGGAGTCCTTAATTATGCTGGCTGCTTTGCCAAGGCAGTGGGAAGTGTAGACAGAGTCAATGGATGGAAGGCTGGTTTGCGTGATGGATTGGGCTACATTCATGACCTTTTGTAGTTCCTAGCGGTCTTGAGCAGAGCAGGATCCATACCAAGCTGTGATACATCCAGAAAGGATGCTTTCTATGATGCATTTGTAAAAGTTGGTGAGAGTCGTAGCTGACATGCCAAATTTCCTTAGTCTCCTGAGAAAGTAAAGGTGTTGGTGGGTTTTCTTAACTATAGTGTTGGCATAGGGGGGACCAGGACAGGTTGTTGGTGATCTGGACACCTAGAAGCTTGAAGCTCTCGACCATTTCTACTTCGTCCCCATTGATGTAGATAAGGGCATATTCTCCTCGACGCTTCCTGAAGTCGATGACAATCTCCTTCGTTTTGTTGACATTGAGGGAGAGATGACCCTTCTGGATGAAGGGTCAGACTATAAGTGTTCTTTATCCTTTTATGGGATCAGTGTGCATCGCTGGCAAGGCCAGCATTTATTGCCCATCCCTAATTGTACTTGAACTGAGTGTCTCACTCAGTCATTTCAGAGGGCAGTTAAGAGTCAACCACATTGCTGTGGGTCTGGAGTCACATGTAGGCCAGACCGGGTAAGGATGGCAGGTTTCCTTCCCTAAAGGACATTAGTGAACCAGGTGGGTTTTTACGACAATCGGTGATAGTTTCATGATTGCTATTACTGAGACAAGCTTTCAATCCCAGATTTTATTCATTGAATTTAAATTCCACCAGCTGCCATGATAGGAATCAAACTCGTGTCCCCCCACCCCCACCACGCACCCCCCCTCCCTCCTCCTGCTCCCACCGCCCCAGAGCATTAGCCTGGGTTTCTGGATTCCCTGCCTACTGGCATTGCCACTACACCACCTTCTCTCCGTGTCTCAGGTTGCTTTGGGGAAATGTTACCAAAACAACTTAGAAACTGAGTGGCAAGGAGAGATTGGCAAATTCTTGATCAAATAGGAGCATCTTCAAGCAGTTGTGGTGAAGAGATGGAGAGGTGCAGAACCTTAGGGAGGGAATTCCACAGCTTCCAGTCCAAGGAGCTGAAGACCAATGTTAGAGAAAGGGAAATTGGGGATACGCTAGAGCCCAGAACTGGAAGATTACATAAATCTCGGAGGGTTGTAAGATTGGAGGATGCTACAGAGATAGGGAAGAGGGGGGGAAACGCATGGAAGAATTTGAAATTGGAGTCATTGGATATCACAAGGCTGGGGTGATAGGTTTGAATCAGTTGTAATTGAGAAGGGTGAGGTCTGGGGGAGACTTGGGACTGAGGAGAGGACTGGGGAAGCTGAACCAAGAAGGGGGGGGGGAGGGCATGATTTATGGGCCCATCATGGAGACCTTCTGCAACTCCCCACATCTCTACCTTCCCCTCCCCCTCATCCCCAAAGATGGAGGCCTCAACTGCCTTAGACTATTGTGACATAGTCTACCACAATGTTCCTAGTCTGGCCATGGAGAAAGTAATGGGGAAACGAGAGTACTACCTGCCAAAGAAACGTCAGATAGATTATGGAGGCTGGAAGCAGGGGGGGCGGGGGCTGGGGGAGGGGTGCTAGTAGGAGAGGACCTGTTGACAGATGATGAGTGAAAAAAAAATATCGTGTTGGCATCTGAAAGTTCAAAAAGCATTAGTGACAAACTGGGTCCCATCCTCCTGCCCACCCATCCCCATACCCACAAGGCTCATGAACCCTTGCCCCCACTCCCAGCACAGTCAGACTCTTCCCCCTCCACCTTCCCATTCTCCAAAGCTCGCATCCTCAGTCAGGATGGATCTGAATCCTGGACCTTGACCAACACCCTGATCCAGTGCTTTCTCACTCAGGAATCCCCTTGTGTTCCCGGTGATCCCTGATCTCCAACCACTCTGTGATCTGTGCGTTCCTCCAATCTGCCCCAATTTTACATGCTCAGACGTGCCATCGACCCCCTGGGCTCGAAGCTCTGGAATTCTCTCCCTAAACTTCTCCATCTCGCTCCCTCTAGCTCTGCTCTGATAAGTTGCTCCTTAAAACCTTTTTGACCAAGTTTTGCTCGCCTGTCCTAATGTCTCCTTGTGCAGCACAGCAACAAATTCTGTTCCTGTAAAGGACGTAAATCTGTACCTCACCCGATTAAGCATCATCCGTAGGCATCGATTCACAGAAAGTAGTTGCGGCCAAAACGTTGTCTGATTTCAAGAAGAAACTAGATATAGTTCTTGGGGCTAAAGGGACATGGGAGGAAGGGGGGAATCAGGATATTGAATTAGATGATCAACCATATTCAAAATGAAAGGCGGAGCAGGCTCGGAGGGCCGAATGGCCTACTCCTGCTTCTAGTTTCTATGTTTCTATGACCCAATCTGAGGTACGGGTGCTCCAGCTGGAAGAGGTGATGGTGCGGTGCTGGTGTAACAGGATGAATAATTTAGATGATCTTGTGGCATGGTTCAAATCCCAGCACAGCAGCTGTCGGAGGTTTAATTTAATTAATAAAATGTGGAACTGAAAGCTCATGACCATGCATGGCAACTGTCACCAATTATCATCACAGCCCACTTGGTTCACAAACGCCCACACAAAGAAAATCTTCCGCCCTTCCTTCTCTGGATTAAATTCCATTTTCCGCTTTTCTGGCCAACTGACCTCTCTCTTCCTGCAGGCTAAATATTTCCTCCTCACCGTTCGTGTGGCTAAACTCTTCAGCAAAATGGTGAAGGTCAAATCTACACTTGTCCTTACCTGGTCTGGCCAAATGTGACTCCAGACACACAGCAACGTCGATGGCTCTTGATTGCCCTCCAAAGATGGCCGAGCGAGCCACACAGATCGAGGGTAACTCGGGATGGGCAGCAGGACGTTGGCCTTGCCAGCAATTTCCACCTTCCATGGTAATGACGTTGCCCTCTCTTGCTCTTCGTGATGGGTGAGGTTGGCAGAGCTTGATGAGATGCTGCAGGGGCTGTAGGTAGATCTGACTAACTGCATTCACAGTCTGTCGGTGGGTGGGGGGGAGAGCATCTTGGGCATGGTGGCAGGGGCACTGATGAAACAAGTTGTCTTGTCCTAGACTATGCAATCTTTCCTCATTCTCCAGTCCTGGCAATATCCCTGTAGTAAATTGGAAGGCAACTTGTTGCGGATCAACAAGGGATATAGAATGCCTATAGTGCAGAAATAGACCATTTGGTCCATCACATCTGCACTGACTCTCTGAAAGAGCTTTCTGTGGTAGAAAATCCCATAGATCCATTACCCCTTCAGTGAAGAAATGTTTCCTTTCTCAGTCCTCTATGGTCTATTTCGTATCCTGTGACTATGTCCCCTAGTTCTGGACTTCCCAACAAGAAAAAAACGCCCGCCCTGCACCTAGTCTGTCCAGCCCTGGACCTCTAGGGCAGCACGGTAGCACAGTGGTTAGCACTGCTGCTTCACAGCTCCAGGGTCCCGGGTTCGATTCCCGGCTCAGGTCACTGTCTGTGTGGAGTTTGCACATTCTCCTCGTGTCTGCGTGGGTTTCCTCCGGGTTCTCCGGTTTCCTCTCACAGTCCAAAGATGTGCGGGTTAGGTTGATTGGCCAGGTTAAAAATTGCTCCTTAGAGTCCTAAGATGCGTAGGTTAGAGGGATTAGCGGGTCAATATGTGGGGGTAGGGCCTGGGTGGGATTGTGGTCAGTGCAGACTCGATGGGCTGAATGGTCTCCTTCTGCACTGTAGGGTTTCTATGATTTCTATGATGAGCCCTGGTATATTGTTTCCTGTGAGCTGTTACAGACAAAACATTCCATTAATAGGGTACATAGGGGAGAAGGAAAGGAGAGGGTGCAGAATATAGTATTACACTCATAGCTAGGGTGAAGAGAAATGTCAACTTAATACATGGTAGGTCTGTTCAAAAGTCTGTTGGCAGCAGGGAAGAAGCTGTTCTTGAGTCGGTTGGCACGTGACCTCAGACTTTTGTATCTTTTTCCTGACAGAAGAAGGTGGAGGAGAGAATGTCCGGGGTTCGTGGGATCTTTGATTATTCTGGCTGCTTTTCTGAGGCAGCGGGAAGTGTAGACAGAGTCAACGGATGGGAGGCCGTTATGCATGATGGACTGGGCTGTGTTCATAACCCTTTGTAGTTTCTTGCGGTCTTGGGCAGAGCAGGAGCCATACCAAGCTGTGATACAATCTGGATAGGATGCTTTCTATGGTACATCTGTAAAAATTGGTGAGAACCCTAGTGGATATGCCAAATTTCCTCCAGCATCTAGAAGGACAAGAGCAGCAGATACATGGCAACTTCCCTTCCAAGCCATTCACCATCCTGACATTGGCCATTCCTTCATTGCCACTGGGTCAAAGTCCTAGAACTCCCTCCCTAACAGCACTGTGGGTGTACCTACACAGATGCAGATTCCAGCCCACCACCACCACTTTCTCAAGGGCAACTAGTGATGCTAAACAAATACTGGCCTAGCCAGTGACACCCACATCATATGGAAGAACACATTTTAAAGTTTAAAGTTTATTTCTTAGTCACAGGTAAGGTGTACATTAACACTGCAATGAAGTTACGGTGAAAATTCCCTCGTCACCACACTCTGGCGCCTGTTCGGGTACACTGAGGGAGAATTTAGCACAGCCAATGCACCTAACCAGCACGTCTTTTCAGACTGTGGGTGGAAACCGGAGCACCCGGAGGAAACCCACACAGACACAGAGAGAACATGCAAACTCCGCACAGACAGTGACTCAAACCGGGAATCGAGCCTGGGTCCCTGGCGCTGTGAGGCAGCAGTGCGAACCACTGTGCCACCGTGCCGCCTCATTTGAAATTGCTGAGAAAGAGTTGAACAGTCCTCTGGTGATGTCTGATAAACATTGAGCCTTGCCTGTCACACTCCGGGGGCAGGGGTGAGGTGGGTTGGGGAGATCGATGCAGACCCCACTGGTTTCTCCAAAGGTGGACTGCTGTCCACAGTCTGTAATTTAAGCAGCGCCTACTGAGCTTCCTCACACTGATTTGGACGCTCGACTAACGGCTGACTTTGGGTTCGTCAATGAATAAGGGGAAGATTAAAAATGAAGACAGCACATTTTCCTTTTTGCTTGTGGCAGTGTTCTGGCAATTGATCATGGTAACTGGTGGAATTTAAATTCACTTAATAAAATCTGGAATTGAAGATTAGTCTGAGCATTCTTTCTGGTTGTATCACAGCTTGGTATGACTCCTGTTCTGCCCAAGACCGCAAGAAACTACAAAAGGTCATGAATGTAGCCTAATCCATCATGCAAACCAGCCTCCCATCCATTGACTCTGTCTACACGTCCCACTGCCTCAGCAAAGCAGCCAGCATAATTAAGGACCCCACGCACCCCGGACATTCTCTCTTCCACCTTCTTCCGTCGGGAAAAAGATACAAAAGTTTGAGGTCACGTACCAACCGACTCGAGAACAGCTTCTTCCCTGCTGCTGTCAGACTTTTGAATGGACTTACCTTGCATTAAGTTGATCTTTCTCTACACCCTAGCTATGACTGGAACACGACATTCTGCACTCTCTCCTTTCCTTCTCTATGAAAGGTATGCTTTTTCTGTATAGCGCGCAAGAAACAATACTTTTCACTGTATACTAATGCATGTGACAATAATAATCAAATCAAATCAAAAATAATATGAGATCTATCATCGATTGTTGTAAAATACCACCTGACTCTTTTATTCCCAGTAAGAAGTCTCACAACACCAGGTTAAAGTCCAACAGGTTTATTTGGTAGCAAATACCATAAGCTTTCGGAGCATGCTGCTCCTTCCTCAGATGTGAGACCACTCCATCTGACGAAGGAGCAGCACGCTCCGAAAGCTTATGGTATTTGCTACCAAATAAACCTGTTGGACTTTAACCTGGCGTTGTGAGACTTCTTACTGTGCTTACCCCAGTCCAACGCCGGCATCTCCACATCATGTCTACCATCTTTTATTCCCTTCAGGGAAGGCCAAACCTGCCAATCTTACCTGGTTTGGCCAACATGTACGTAGTATTGTGACTGGCTGTATTGTCCTCCGAAATGGCCCAGCAAACCACTCGGTCTTCATGGATAATTAGGGATCAGAAACAAACGCTGCCCTTGCCAACCACACCCACCTCGCATGGAAAAATAAATCAAAATGAGAGCAATTTGTAGTCAACTGAGTTTTTAAAAAATCAAGCCCACTACAACCGTGGTTCCCAACCAGTGCGTCGTGAAGGACCCCCCAGGTTGCGCCGTGGAGAAAAGTTTGAAAATTTATGGAATTAAACTAAAACTAACCTTCGTCTTCAGCTCTCTGGTCGGCAGCTCCAAGACCTGATGAATCTCGGGCCCACCCGCGAATGTTGTCAGCTGCGAAAGAGCGGCCCGTGCGCGGTTTAGATCTTTTACGTTGGTCCGGCCCATGCGTGACCGACGGGACTCGGAGCTGAAGGCAAAGTTTCCATTGCACCCGAACGAAAAGCGAAGACTCAAAAAGGACCCAAGAACCCTGGGAGAAGCAAGAGGGACAGGGAGAGGATTTTTTTTTAAAACGGGCTCGAGAACAGGGAGAAGTTAAAAACAAAGTTCCCAGTCAGGGAAAAAGACAGAGAAACTCGGAGGTGCACCTCAAAAGATTTTTGTAGTATGGAAGTATAGTTCCCCTGTTCTTGAAAATAGTGCCCGTATTCTCTGTCTACTTCAGAGACAGGGCCTTGTTTTAATGTTCCGTCCACATGACGTTACCTCTGCATTCACCCGCAATAGGAGGGAGAGGTGTGTCAGGAACATTACTCATCTCTTTGTGTCTGTAACCAGTCTCTTCCGACACATAAGAGCCCATTCAGCAGGCCTGTTTGAGAGAGTGTGTGTTTGTTTGGCCTGCGATTCATGCTATCTGGAGATGTATCACACCGCCTGTGATACAGATGTGCTCAGCAGGATCTAAGCGATGGATTTTACAAGCCCAGTAGGTTTGGTAGCTCCTGTATTGGTTGGCAACACACGTTGCAAGATATGAATCTGCTTCACTCAGCAGTGAGACTCTTGGCCTTCAATGCAAGAGGATTCGGGTTCAGAAGTAGGCATGTCTTACTGCAGCTGTACAGGGCCTTGGTGAGACCACACCTGGAGTACTGTGTGCAGTGTTGGTCTCCCTGCCTCAAAAAAGATATACTTGCCACAGAGGGAGCGCAGTGGAGATTCACTGTGCTGATACTGGGGTTGGTGGGACTGTCCTATGAGGAGGGGTTGACTTGACTGAGCCTGTATTCACCAGAGTTTAAAAAGGTGGGAGGAGATCTGATTGAAACTGCGGCCCCTTTAATGGGTGGTCCTTCACAGACCACATGACCAGGCCAGAACCAATGGAGCACGAGCGTGTGAACCTGAGCATATTGGAAGTGAGGGGTTGAGGGTCTGCAGTTTGGAGTCAGAATGTTGTTAGGAGTAGATCTGTATGTTTGTGCTGTTAAACCCTTTTTGTGTATTGTTCAATCAATAAATCCTTTAGTTTGCCATATTGAGTCACCTCAAATTACTATAGAAACATATACCAATACATGTGACAATGGTAAAACAAATTTAAAGTTCATTTATTAGTCACAAGTAAGATTTACATTAACACTGCAATGAAGTTACTGTGAAATTCCCCTAGTCGCCGCACTCCGGCGCCTGTTCAGGTCAATGCACCTAACCAGCAAGTCTTTCAGACTGGAAGGAAACCGGAGCACCCGGAGGAAACCCACGCAGACACGGGGAGAATGTGAAAATTCCACACAGACAGTGACCCAAGCCGGGAATCGAACCCGGGTCCCTGTGAGGCAGCAGTGCTAACCACTGTGCCACCGTGCCAGCAATCAAATCAAATCAAAAAGGTAACAGGTTTGGAAGGTGCTTTCTGAGGAGCCTTGGTGAGTTGATGCACGGAATCTTATAGTTGGTATGTGTAGTATAATGGAGTACATTAGGCTGAGACCCACAAAGGGTTAACTGTAACAGTGTGTGATTTCAGAAGGAAGTGACCCTTGTGATCTGAGATTCTAGGATAAAGCAGCATGGAAAAGCTGTAAATAGGTTACAATAAAGTTACAGCGTTTGCAACTAAATATCCTCAGGAATTATTGAAAATACTCCAACCCAACAACATCCCAACCTACAGAAAATGCCAGGTAAACTCAGCAGGTCTGGCAGCATGTGTGGAGAGATAAACACAGTTAACTTCCCGAGTCCATTGACCTTTCTACAGAACTGAAAGGGATAGAAGCGTGATGAATTATACACTGGGGGAGAGAGAGAGCAGAATGGAAAATCAGTGACGGGTCGGAGCTAAGGAGAGATGGACAAAGATATGATCATACAGTGCAGAAGGAGACCATCCGGCCCATCGAGCCTGCACCGACCACAATCCCACCCAGGCCCTATTCCCGTAACCCTATGCACCTACCCTACCTAGTCCCCCTGACACCAAGGGGCAACTGAGGATGGCCAATCCACCTAACCCGCACCATCTTTGGATGGTGGGAGGAAGCCAGAGCAAACCCACGCAGACATGGGGAGAACGTGCAAACTCCACACATACAGTGACCCAAGCCGGGAATCGAACCCGGGTCCCTGACGCTGTGAGGCAGCAGTACGAACCACTGAGCCACCGCGCTGCCCCGAAGATGTCATGGGGATGCGAATGGTGCCATTAGGGACTGAAGAGTGTTAATAGTGGCAAAGGAAGGAGAGCAGAATGTGTTCATAGGCATGTTACAGCGTTCTGGACTCAACATTGAGTTCAACAAATTTAGACTGTGGACTTTCCCCTTCCCCCTTTTTGATTTTGGTTCCCCTGTTGTCCCAACACACCCCCTCCCCCTCCCCCACATGGCCACTGTCCCTTGTTGTTTGGTTTAGTCCACCCTGAGGACTGATTGCTGTTTTCCTATTCAGACGTACTGGCAGTCCTCATCAGGCGGTAGTCCTCGGCAGCAGCCTTCTTCCAATGGAAGATGGAACAGGGAAGGGCGAAGGAGACAGGGGAAGAGTTCCCTAACACTCACAAGCTACTCAAGTCAGCACATTCTGTGTCAAATGTCCATTCACCCTCTGGAATCAGTGAACTGCTCTCAACCATCGAGGGTCCATTAGCTAATGTATCATATCTAACTTGCTTCTCAGTAAACTTAATAAATTACCTTAAAATTGCTATCAAATACTGAACTGCCTACCTTAGGTGTCTGTGGCCATGAAGTTAAAGATTCACAAGATATTGCGATATCCCTCTTTGGAGAGATGAAAGAATTAAGTGGAAGCTATTGGAGTTCATAGATCCTGGGGTTGGATATTGTGACGAATGTAGCTTTTGTATCAAACTGCCCAACAACCGATTCACTCAGGGATTTAGGGTAAACATTGCTTTGAATATTGATGGGTAATCTTAAATTGATATTAGCTGTGGCATTGCATTTTTAAGGTTTTATTGGATTTAGTATTAGAACTAAGACTATGGCCAGGATTCTCCCAAAACAAAACTAAGTGCCCAGCGGGTGGGGAAAGGGGAGAATTCCCCGCCCGTTTTTTTGGGCGTGCTGACCGGAATGAATCTCTGACACTCTGTGCAACACAGAGTTACTCAGACTAACAGACCAACTCATGCTGAAAAGTGGCGGGGGGGGGGGGGGGGGGGCGAGGCCTCATCTCGCCCGAAAGGCCGGTAGCAGAGTACTGAGCGGGCAACCGCGCATGTGCTGTTGTGTCAATGCGGAGATCAGCACATGTCACTGCCTCCACTCCCCCTCCATTGCCAGCCTTCCAATTGCTGTCCTCTGACCGCTTGCCTTCCCCAATTCCGTCCCCGGAACCACCCCTCGCTCGAGCAGCGCAGTGGGCTGGGAGAATCCCGGCCTATGATTTTACTGTTTTTAAAATCTTTTATAAACATTAACATTGTGTTGTACTTATTCACTTTAACGTGTGTTGCGTGTTAGACATTTTTTGATTTGATTTGATTTATCATTGTCAGGTGTACTAACATACAGTGAAGAGTATTGTTTCTTGCGCGCTATACAGACAAAGCATACCATTCATGGAGAAGGAAACGAGAGAGTGCAGAATGTAGTGTTACAGTCATAGCTAGAGTGTAGAGAAAGATCAACTTAATGTGAGGTAGGTCCATTCAAAAGTCTGACAGCAGCAGGGAAGAAGCTGTTCTTGAGTCAGTTGGTATGTGACCTCAGACTTTTGTATCTTTTTCCCGATGGAAGAAGGTGGAAGAGAGAATGTCCGGGGAGCGTGGGGTCCTTAATTATGCTGGCTGCTTTGCCAAGGCAGCGGGAAGTGTAGACAGAGTCAATGGATGGGAGGCTGGTTTGCGTGATGGATTGGGCTACGTTCACGAGCTTTTGTAGTTCCTTGCGGTTTTGGGCAGAGCAGGAGCCATACCAAGCTGTGATACGACCAGAAAGAATGCTTTAGAACATAGAACAGAACAGGCCCTTCGGCCCACGATGTTGTGCCGAGCTTTATCTGAAACCAAGATCAAGCTATCCCACTCCCTATCATCCTGGTGTGCTCCATGTGCCTGTCCAATAACCGCTTAAATGTTCCTAAAGTGTCTGACTCCACTATCACTGCAGGCAGTCCATTCCACACCCCTCTGTGTTTCTATGGTACATCTGTAAAAGTTGGTGAGAGTCGTAGCTGACATGCCAAATTTCCTTAATCTTCTGAGAAAGTAGAGGCATTGGTGGGCTTCCTTAACTATTAACTTTCTTAACTTCTGTAATAAACTTGTAAATGAGTTAGTAAAATAAAAGCAGCATTTCAGTTTAACCCACAGCCTTGGTCTATAGGATTTGTGGTGTGGAGATGCCGGCGTTGGACTGGGGTGGGCGCAGTAAGAAGTTTCACAACACCAGGGTAAAGTCCAACAGGTTTCCACTCACCTGAAGAAGGAGCAGCGCTCCGAAAGCTCGTGATTCAAAGTGAACCTGTTGGACTTTAACCTGGTGTTGTGAGATTTCTTTTTGAAGGATTTGTGGCAGCTCTTGGCTGGAATATAATGAAATACAGCACAAATGAAAAACACAACATTCAAGAATTGAACAATTTTATATAAACTGCATTTCATTTCCAAAGGTTTTTGCTTCCTTTGTGCATTACTCTTTGTCCACCTTTGTTTCACTTTCGCTTTCTTTAATGAAGTCATTAACCCGAAGCTACTAAAATAGCACAGACTGGAATAAAGCATTGATCAGTGAGCTAAAAATAGGAATTAAATCCATGGGTTCTGATGTGGACCATCCTTCACACTGAGTATTTGAAATCGGAGTCTGCGTGTCAGACATTTAGCCAAGAGAAGCACCTGCTGGTGGCTTCACTGAGTCACTTTCGTCTTCCCCTGAGGTCCATTTGCATTTCACAAAGCTCGTTCCCTGGCAGCCCACTGAAGTTCAGGTACGGCAGTGGAAGCTGCCATTGACGCCCACAGAACCAATCCAAAAGAAATGAGAAGACTTGGACCTCCGTGTCGGATCATGCGTTCATTGTTGACCTCAGCTGCCAACATGAGCAAGGATGCGCTGTATCCCTCCAGGCCGCGGCAAAAACCTCTCGCTATGCTTCAATTCTGGCAGGCGCTTTGTGATCCAACGTCAATGGCATTGATACATGCAGAGATAGGAATAGACCAGATATCAAATAATGCTCATGGAATATTGCTCCCTATTTCTCGATCTCGGCAAGATCGCATGGCAGCATTATGAAAAGTTACGGTATCCTTCCAGTGCCCTGGCCAACATTCCTCCCTCAACTGAAAGGAATAGTTAATTTAGTCACTCGTGGGTACTTGCTAAGCATAAATTGGCTGATGTGTTTGCCAATAACAATAAGTAATTTGTTAGATCCAATCAAGCAATTTTAGGGTAGGCTAAGTATATGGTAAGAGGTTAGGCAAAGGCAAGTTAGGGGGCGGTGACGGCCTAGTGGTATTATCGCTGGACTATTAATCCAGAAACTCAGCTAATCTTCTGGGGACCTAGGTTCAAATCCTGCCACGGCAGGTGGCAGAATTTGAATTCAATAACAAATATCTGGGACTAAGAATCTACTGATAACCATGAAACGATTGTTGGAAAAAAAACCCTGTCTAGTTCAGTAATGTCCTTTAGGGAAGGAAATCTCCTGTCCTTACCCGGTCTGGCCTACGTGTGACTCCAGAGTCACAGCAATGTGGTTGATTCTCAACTGCTCCCTGAATAAGAGCAACTAGGGATGGGCAATAAATGCTGGCCAGCCAGTGACACCCATGTCCCATGAATGAATGAAAAAAGGATTGCAACTTCCTTCTTGGTGCACTGGTCCGTTCAATGGAATGGAGGAGAGTGGGATTTTTATGCTCTTTTTTACAAGCCTGGCACACAAAGCTGGTAGCAGATATTGATCAAATCTATTCTGCAGTCTCTGTCACAGAGTGAGCTTGTGATGGAGGAAGATTAAAGGGTGGCGTGGTGGCACAGTGGTTAGCGCCAGGGACTCGGGTTCAATACCGGCCTTGGGTCACTGTCTGTGTGAAGTTTGCACATTCTCCCGCTGTCTGCGTGGGATTCCTCCGGGTGCTCTGGTTTCCTCCCACAATCGGAAGATGTGCGGGTTAAGTTCATTGGCCATGCTAAGTTGATCCTTAGTGTCGGGGGATTAGTAGGGTAAATATGTGGGGTTACGGGAATAGAGCCTGGGTGGGATTGTGGTTGGTGCAGACTCAATGGGCCGAATGGCCTCCTTCTGCACTGTAGAGTTTCTATGACTCTAACTTTACAAAGCAGGAACTTTTGTGAGGGTGAGGTACGAGTGAGAGATCCAGACTGAGTGAAGGGCATTGAGGGACAGCCATTGAGGGACAGCCATTGGGGGACAGCCATTGAGGGACAGCCATTGGGGGATAGCTCTCTTGATAAGGGGAACTGTTTGAACTCTTCCCAAACTTTCCTTCAGTGGGCATTGTGAACTAGGATAGCATCAGGATTTAGCCAGTCTATCACTCCTGGTTCTTAAACTAAAGCAGGGATCCAATGCTTGAGCATTGGGTTTCTTAGGGGCCATCTCAAGAATGTTAAAGATTAGTCAGTTCAATAAGAATTCACTCATTCAAAGAAATAATGTTGAGCATGACTGAACATTAACATAAATTCCTCAGGCAAACCTTGGACAGCTAAAGTTATTATCATTACCATTTTAATTATCTTTCTTTGGCTTCTTTAATCTACTTCATAGAAAAGTGAAAGGTCAGGGAGGAGTGGAAATTCTCTGGCCGGAATTTTCCAGACATTCACGCACTCGACGAAGAATTTGGCACCAGGCAAATTTCCATTCACTGCAGCGGGACCAAAGCATCCCGCTGGAATAAATGGCTGGAAAACTCCAGCCTCTGTCTTCCATTTTGATATTTTTTCCCAATTGCAACCGCCCCCCCCCCCCGCCCCACACCCGCCCCACCCCCACCCTTCCTCCCCACAGAGCCAGCCTGTGTTTTTCTGTCAGAGCACTGACCCTTGTTCTACTGTTAACACATTCTGCCATCTGACCTTTACGCCAGTGGACAATAGTTCCTCAGTGCCTCAACCAATCAGAGTTGACTTGCCAGCCAATGAGCAGCTTTTCCCATGCAGCATAAGTTGCCATGCCCTTTGAAATTTGGTATTCTTGCATCTGTCCTGATGAGTGCAAGATTAAAAGCTTAAAAGATTTCAGCAATGCTCAAGTTCTGTACCACTAGGTGAGTATAAATGTATGTAAACACCCTGGTAAAAAGGGCACCCAGTTTATACTTGCAATTAGGGGCAATTTCTCAAGTCAATCTCCATGCATTTAAATCACACTAAAGCAGATAGAAGTTGACAGCCAAGAATTGATGCTGCATTATTCTATTAGCAGTCTGTTCATCATTGCGTTCCATTTACAATGCAGTAGATACAACGTGAATAAGCAGGCTATCCCAGTACCTAGTGAAGAAAGGTCGGGAGGAGGCGGGATTAATAATGATGGAGGGCATCATTTTATCCCAGCGGCACGGTGGCACAGTGGTTAGCACTGCTGCCTCACAGCACCAGGGACCCAGGTTCGATTCCCGCCTCTGTTCACTGTCCGTGTGGAGTCTGCACATTCTCCCTGTGTCTGTGTGGGTTTCCTCCGGGTGCTCCAGTTTCCTCCCACAGTCCAAAAGATGTGCTGTGGTTCGGTGCATTGGCCGTGCTAAGTTGACCTTAGTGACAGGGGATTAGCAGGGTAAATATGTGGGGTTACGAGAACAGGGCCTGGGCGGGATTGTGGTCGGTGCAGATGTGATGGGCCGATTGGCCTCCTTCTGCACTGGGATTCTATGATTCTATTAATCGAGACTCCCCCATATCCTTCCCCCACCCCATCCCTCCTCACCCCAACCCCAACCAATCATTTCTAAACATGACAAGACAGAAATAATCTTGAGATCATTTGAAGGGTGGCACAGTGGGTTAGCACTGCTGCTTCACAGCGCCAAGGACCCAGGTTCAATTCCCAGCTGGGGTCACTGTCTGTGCGGAGTCTACACATTCTCCCCATGACTGCGTGGGTTTCCTCCGGGTGCTCCGGTTTCCTCCCACAGTCCAAAAGGTGTGCTGGTTAGTGCATTGGCCATGCTAAATTCTCCCCTCAGTGTGCCCGAACTGGCGTTGGAGTGTGGTGACTAGGGGACTTTCACAGTAACTTCATTGCCGTGTTAATGTAAGTCTACTTGTGACACTAATAAATAAATAGATAAAGATCTGTCAGCATTGTGGATAACGCTCAACCACTTCTGGGAGTACTTGGGGATTGGGTTCTAGAATGACAAATAATTGTAAATGAGCAAAATGCAGTGTTATGCCCGTGGATGAGGCCAATGCTGCACCTGTACAGTATTCAGGGAAAATTC
This sequence comes from Mustelus asterias, assembly GCF_964213995.1. Classification (NCBI taxonomy): domain Eukaryota; kingdom Metazoa; phylum Chordata; class Chondrichthyes; order Carcharhiniformes; family Triakidae; genus Mustelus; species Mustelus asterias. The sequence continues at coordinate 6,891,171 of NC_135814.1, forward strand.
CTAAACCCAGTTGAGAAAGAAAGAGGTCTCGGATCTTCAGTGCTGAAACCTGTAAAGGTTCAATGATGTGAACCAATAGCTGGAGTGAATAGAGTTTTGGGATCTATTAATTGACTGAGGAAAAGCATATTATTTTATCCTTGTACAAAGACCTTAGCCAGACCTCAGCTAGATCACTGAATCCAGTTTTGGGCCGGAGTTCTTTGGCCTCTCACGCCCCACCATCACTGCCAGCGAGAACGGAGAATTTGGCGCTCAGCACAAGTGCCAGGAGAATGTTTTGCATCTTGCACAGATGGAGTATGACCTGGGTCACGGATATGGAAAGCCATCTGGGCCCCAAAGTGGCCATCCACACTCCCCTCCACCCCCCCCTCAAAACGTTGATCGGTATCATCACACCAAGGTGCATTGAGGTAACCATAGGCAGTGTGCAGAAAGCTAAGGCCAAAGCCAAAGAAGACCAAGCCCTTCATTTACACAATGTGCAATCAGGTCAAAATAAAATGTAGTGCGGATCCCGACTCTTTGCAAGAGTCCGTGCAACTTTGGGATAGGAGTTGACCATTGGAAATTGGATGTGTATGGATGCGAACTACATTGTATGTTGGGCCTGCTGTAGACCAGGGCTGATTCCTCCCCATCACTCGAGTGCAGACTAGGTCAAGTCCATTCGACAGGCAGCTCACTACCTACCTGAATCACTCTAGCATGATACAGAAGAGAGGAGACTCGTGACTGTTCAGGAGTCAAGAGCATTTATACCTGCTGGAGACAGAACCAATGCTTGGAGCATGTCAGACAGTGAGATAATTCCTTGCACAACATCCTCCTCATCTACCAATACCAACCGATGAACCTGAGGAAGGAAAGGAGAGGGACAATAGCCAGGTGAGGCGGGAGGACCAAGAAGAGGCGTGGTGACTGTGGTAAACCACTGTTATGTCCTGATAACCACTGTTATGTTCTGATGACTGGACACACCCCTACCAGTGCTGCCTGAAGCTCCTCCCCTATTCACTGGGGTATAAAGGTGGCTGCTCCTCCCCTTCGCCTCATTCTGGTCCGGTCCCTCGGTTAGAGTTTACTGTAGAGTTAGTTCCCTTTTATAGTTAATAAAAGCCTATTATTCCAGATTCCGTCTCTGGGTGTTGATAGTGCATCAGTGACAATCCATCCTAACCCGGTATCCAGAATTTTAACGTCTTGGTGTGACCAGGCCTCAAACCCGGAGTTCCATTAACAAAGTGGTCCTTTAATAATCACTGGTTAGGTCTCAGTGTTGTTCACCACACTTTAGGAAGGATGTCAATGCTTTGGAGTGGATACAGAGGAGATTGGCCGGAATGGTAGCAGGGGTGAGGGACTTCAGTGTTATGAAGAGACCTGAAAATCTGTGATTGTTCTCCTCAAAGTGGAGCAGGTTATGGGGAGATAATGGACTGCTCACAATGATGAGGGATTCTGATCGAGCAGATGGGGAGAAGCTGTCTCCCGCCCTCTGTTTATACCCCAGTCTCTGGACTCTGCTCCTCAGTTGCTCCTCAGTTCCAATTCTGAACTTGCACTGGAGTCCTGGGCTCCATCTAGTGCCTGAAGTTGGTCAGTGCGGGTAGTCCTGGGACTTCAGCTACTACCCACACCAACCAACATCTGCCACAAGGTGGAGCCTGGTCAAATTAAAAATACTATCAGTGAGTGTACTTGCTTAAATATTGTCTTGTCTATCGTACTGTATTTATTGAGTGACGCATTTCATTTTGCAAGTTATTTCAGCTTGGAATGAATAGTTCTGTAGATTTAGGGTACAGTATTTCAACTTGTACATTGACTTTTTCCAGGTGACAAATGTCTGAAGGAACCTATCTCCAGCTTTAACATTGATTCCTATGGGAAACTATGATTCACTTAAAGTCATTTCACTCAAAGTCGTGGTGGTCAGGAACATAAGCATAACTAAGTGAGGAATCCTTGTATAAACTACCCAAACCTTAATTAAATGTCTACCTCCCTTAACCCACAAGGGTTTGGAAGATTCTAGCTATCCAATTAGATTCCAGTCTGTAACTCAATCCAAGGTAACTGTATTTCTACATATAGCCAGATCCAACCTCTCTCTCGCCCTCACCTCTCCCCCATCAGCCCACAAACCCCTTGACTAGGATCCAGTCTCTAACTCACTCCTGGGTCCCATTGTTTAAAAATAAACCATCTGAAACTCTCAATTAGATTCCAGACTGTAACTCATTCCCAGATTGTGACTATTTGATAAAGAGGCCATGGGAACTCTATGGCTAAATTCCAATTTGCCTCTCGTGTAAGACAGTAAGTGAAATATTTACAGCGAAGGGTGTTTACCTGTGGGTGTGAGAGGGCGGCATGGTGGCACAGTGGTTAGCACTGCTGCCTCACGATGACAGGGACCCGGGTTCAATTCCTGCCTTGGGTCACTGTGTGGAGTTTGCACGTTCGCCCCGTGTCTGCGTGGTTTCCTCCCACAGTCCAAAGATCATAGAAATCATAGAAATATAGAAATCCTACAGTGCAGAAGGAGGCCATTGACAACAATCCCACCTTATCCCCGTAACCCCACATATTTACCTCACTAATCCCTTTAACCTACGCACCCTGAGACACTAAGGGGCAATTTAGCATGGCCAATGCACATCTTTGGACTGTGGGAGGGAACCCACGCAGGTACGGGGAGAACATGCAAACCCCACACAGACAGTCACCCAAGGCGGGAATTGAACCCAGGTCCCTGGAGCTGTGAGGCAGCAGTGCTAACCACTGTGCCACCATGCCACCCGATAAAAAAATATGGAACGCTTCACGAATTTGCGTGTCATCCTTGCATCCTTGCAGGTGTGTAGGTTTGGTGGATTGGCCATACTAAATTGTCCCTTAGTGTACAAAGATGTGTAGGTTAGGGGGATTAGCCATGGTGAATGTTTGGGGTTACGGGGAGAGGGCTTGGGTTTGATACTCTGTCAGGGTTGGTACTGACCCAATGGGCTGAACAGCCTCTGTCGGGATTCTCTGAATCTAAGCGATCTAAGTGGTTGAATTTATTCGTTACTTACCTCATGTTTTACAAGGCGCTCAATGATGACTTCCAATGTTTCATGTGCATAGCACTTGAGGACATTCTCGAAACAATGCCAGCGTTGATGCAGGGACTCCTTGATGCTGACATCCAGATTGTTGTAAGCTTGCTGCGCAGCGAGATTCTAGAGAAGTGGAATTGTTCACAGGTTTACAAGTTTCGATCACCCCTAATCACCATGTTTAACCACCAAGCTCCCACTATTGGCCTTCCCACCGCTCCGCCTCCCCATGATGGCCAATTGTATTCCAGCATATCATAGTCAAAAATTTTAAGTCATCAGTAACACACGGCGAATTGGTCTGACAACAATAATCTCTCCCTCAATGTCAGCAAAACAAAGGACTTCAGGAAGCGCAGTAGAGAACATACCCCTGTCGACATCAATGGTGATGAAGTTGAAATGTTCGAAAATGTCAAGTTTTTAGCTGTCCAGATCACCAACAACCTGTCCTGGTCCCCCTATGTTAAGAAAGCCCACCAACGCCTCTACTTTCTCAGGAGACTAAAGAAATTTGGCATGTTAGCGACGACTCTCACTGACTTTTACAGGTGCACCATAGAAAGCATTCTTTCTGGTTGTATCACAGATTGGTTTGGCTCCTGCTCTGCCCAAGACTGCAAGGAACTACAAAAGGTTGTGAATGTAGCCCAATCCATCACGCAAACCAGCCTCCCATCCATTGACTCTGTCTACACTTCCCGCTGCCTTGGAAAAGCAGCCAGCATAATTAAGGACCCCATGCACCCCGGACATTCTCTCTTCCACCTTCTTCCATCGGGAAAAAGATACAAAAGTCTGAGGTCACATAGCAACCGACTCAAGAACAGCTTCTTCCCTGCTGCTGTCAGACTTTCGAATGGAATTATCTCACACTAAGTTGATCTTACATTCTGCACTCTCTCCTTTCCTTCTCTATGAACGGTATGCTTTGTCTGTACAGCGCGCAAGAAACAATACTTTTCACTGTATACTAATACATGTGACAATAATAAATCAAATCAAATCAATAGACATATGAATTAGGAGCAGGAGTAAGGCCATTCTGCCCCTCGAGCTTGCTTCATCATTCTATAAGATCATGGCTGATCTGATTGTGACCTCAACCCCACATTCCCCCGACCCCCAGTAACCTTTCACCCCCTTGGTTATCAAGAATCTACCTAGCTCTGCCTTAAAAATATTCAACATTTCTGCTTTCACTGCCTTTTGAGGGAGATAGTTCCAGACACTCACCGCCCTCTGAGAATAAACATTTCTCATCTTTATCTTAAATGGTTGACCCCTGATTTTTAAACAATGACCCTCTAGTTCTAGCTTGTCCAACAAGAGGAAACATCCTCTCCACATCCACCCTGACAAGGTCACTCAGAATCTTATGTGTTTCAATCAAGTTGCCTCTTACTCTTCTAAACTCCAGCAGATGTAAACCTGGCCTGTTCAAACTTTTCCCAGAAGACAACTTGCCCATTAGTCGAGTAAATACAAATTTTTAAAATCCAGAATCAATGCCTGTTAAAAGGTGGCTTACAGATTTGATTCCGTGCACCGAGATAGAAAACATGGACTTGGGGAAGTGATGGCCTAGTGGTATTATCGGCGGACTATTAATCTGGAAACTCAGCTAATGTTCTGGGGACCCAGGTTCAAATCCCACCATTGAATTTGAATTCAATAAAAAGAAAATATCTGGAATTAAGAATTTACTGATGACCATGAAACCATTGCCGATTATCGGAAAAACCCATCTGGTTCACTAATGTCCTTTACGGAAAGAAATCTGTTGTCCTTACCTGGTCTGGCCTACACGTGACTCCTGAGCCACAGCAACGTGGTTGACTCTCACCTGCCCTCCAAGGGCACCTAGGGATGCGCAATTAATGCTGGCCAACCAACGACGCCCATGTCCCACAAATGAATGAAGAGAAAACTTGATCAATTCCCTTCAACCCTTCCCTTTAAGCCTCTAATGATAAAGGAATGGGAATTGGGGATGTGGCCAGAATTAGAGGAGTGCAGGGATCTCAGAGAATTGTGGGCTGGAGGAAGGATTTGAAAAGAAGGATGATAATTTGAGTTCAAAGCCTTCAGCTTTTATTTGAGCTGGAGTCTGTGGATCAGGGGTGGCAGTCAGGCCCTTTTGAACCAGAAAATTGTGCGTTCAAGTCCCACGCCAGCAATTTGAGCATGAAAACTAGCTGGCACCCCGGTGGAGCACCGTGGTAGTGCTGCATTGTCAGAGATGCTGTGTTTTGAGTGGGATGTTAAGCTGAGATTCTGTGTCAGGTGAGCACAGTTTGAAGACAAACAGGGGAGTCCTCCCCAGGGATAACATTTATCTCTAACCAATATCAAAGGAAGATGACCTGGCGACCAACTCGTTGCTCTTTGTGGGATCTTGCCATGCTACACTTCAAAGAATGTTACTTTTAGCTGTGAGGCTCTTTGGGATGTCTTGAGAGTGCGAAAGGAAGTAAAAACATGTAAGATACATACCTGCAGTTGTGTAAAACCTGTCTAAAACTCCCCACCTCCTCCTCCCCCTTGTAAGATACTCCATAAAGTATACTTCTTTGTCCAAGCGTTTGGTTACCTGTTCCCTATCCCTTCATGTGGCTCGATGTCAAATTTTATTTGATAATCTTTCCTGTGAAGCAGGACATTGGGACATTTGACGATATTAAAGTTGATATAAAGTTAAAGTGCATTAAACTTAAAGTTTGGTGCATTGGCCATGTGATGACTGGGGATTTTCACAGTAGCTTCATTGCAGTGTTATTGTAAGGCTACTTGTGACACTAATCAATGAACTAAAACTGGTATAAATGTGGATTTTTGTTGTTGCATGTGATGGATTTTGCAGTTCCCTGGAGAGTTGGAAAGTTCATTTTGGGTTCCCAGTGAGGATGGGTGTCCCAGAACAACGAGGGGCCTCCCTACCTCCAATTACTGTGGGCTTGGACCTTTCAAACAAATTTGAGCCCCTCTCCCTGACCACCGCACCCCACCCCCCGCCCCCCCACCCCCGCCACCCGCCTCCCCCAACTCCAATTCATCGTACAAAATCAGAAAATGCTGGAAAATCTCAGCAGGTTGGACAGCACCTGTGGAGAGAGAACAGAGCCAATGTTTCTAAAATTCTAACAGGACTAGACAGGGTAGATGCTGGGAGGATGTTCCCGATGGTGGGGCAGTCCAGAACCAGGGATCACAGTCTGAGGATTTGAGGTAGACCGTTTAGGACGGAGATGAGGAGACAGCCTGTGGAATTCATTACCACAGGAAGTAGTTGATGCCAAAACATCGAATGTATTCAAGAGGCGGCTGGATATAGCACTTGGGGCGAATGGGATCAAAGGTTATGGGGAGAAAGCAGGATTAGGCTATTGAGTTGGACGATCAGCCATGATCGTGATGAATGGTGGAGCAGGCTCGAAGGGCCGAATGGCCTCCTCCTGCTCCTATCTTCTATGTTGCTATATTTCGAGTCTGGATCTTGGAAGGCTGGATTCATCCTGACTCGAAACGTTGTCTCAATTCTCTCCCCACAGATGCTGTCAGGCCTGCTGAGAATATTCGAGCATTTTCTGTTTTTGTTTCAGATTCCAGTATCTGCAGTATTTTGCTTTTTCTCCAATCTATCGTGCATGTCCCTGCCTCTGTGTTGAGACTTTCAAAATACAGTACTTACTATTGCGTCAAAGCGGGAATAGAGATTCACCACTTTACCTGGAATAAAAGGAAGAGTAAATCAGAATGTGATCACTATACTGTAAACTGTACACTATACTGTAAATACTGTGCAGATACATGCACACAGGCGTATCCAGGTGCTTTTTTTACACATCTCTAAGGCTTGATAATGCTTATCAAGGCAAGGAAACACAGAGTTCAAAATCCCTGTTCTCAATAATTTACAGACAGCCAAGTTCATAGAATAGAAACATAAAATCCCTATAGCATAGAAAAAGGCCATTTGGCCCATTGAGTGCACCAACTCTCTGAAAGAGCACCCCTATCCCCACAACCCCACATATTTACCCCGCTAATCCCCCTAATCTTGGGGCACTAACTAAGCGGCAATTTACTATGGCCAATCCACCTAATCTGCACATCTTTGGACACTAAGCAGCGATTTAGCACGGCCAATCCACCTGTACATCTTTGGACTGTGGGAGGAAACCGGAGCAACCGGAGGAAACCCATGCAGGCACGGGGGAGAACATAAAAACTCCACACAGGCAGTGACCCAAGGTCGGATTTGAACCCAGGTCCCTGGCGCTGTGAGGCAGCAGTGCTAACCACTGTGCCATAGTGCCACCCTGTTGCTGTTCCTAATAAATCTTGAGCTGTCTTAGGAGGAGAAGAAGAAAGAAATTACATTTATGCATTTGCACAATCCCCAACACTTTACAGCCAGTGGTCACTGTTGTAATACTGGAAATTGAGCAGCCATTTTGTACACGACAAACTCCCACAAGCCTGTCTGAGATAAATGGCCTGATGTGTCTCTTTCAATAATGTTGGTTGAAGGCTAACTTTTGTCAGGACACCAGGGATAATTCCTCCCAGCTCTTCTTCGAAACAATGGCTGTGGGATCTTTTACATCCTCTTGGGAGGGAAGCTGGAGCCTTCTCGCAAAAGGGCGGCACGGTAGCACAGTGGTTAGCACTGCTGCTTCACAGCTCCAGGGACCTGGGTTCGATTCCCGGCTCGGGTCACTGTCTGTGTGGAGTTTGCACATTCTCCTCGTGTCTGCGTGGGTTTCCTCCGGGTGCTCCGGTTTCCTCCCACAGTCCAAAGATGTGCGGGTTAGGTTGATTGGCCAAGCTAAAATTTCCCTTAGTGTCCTGAGATGCATAGGTTAGAGGGATTAGTGGGTAAATATGTCGGGATGTGGGTATAGGGCCTGGGTGGGATTGTGGTCGGTGCAGACTCGATGGGCCGAATGGCCTCTTTCTGTACTGTAGGGATTCTAAGATTCTAAGAAAATGAAACGGTTACCTGGGCAGCACTCTCTCAGTGCTGCACTGGGAGTGTCAGCCTAGACTTTGTATTCAAGTCTTAGGGGAGATTATGGTGTAGTGGTAATGTCATTAGATGAATAATCTAATGGTGAGTGGGCGGGTAAGTGGAGCTGAGTCCACGAAAAGATCAGCTATAATCTTATTGAATGGCGGAGCAGGCTCGAGGAGGCAGATGGCCTACTCCTGCTCCTAGTTCTTATGTTAATCTAGTGGTCCAGGCTAATGCTCTGGGGACATGGGTTCAAATCCCACCATGGCGTGTCTTTTTAGAATACAAAGCTAGTCTCACTAATGGCAACCATGACAACTATATTGATTGTCATAAAAATTCATCTGGTTCACCTTTAGGGAAGGAAATCTGCCATCCTTACCTGATCTGGCCTGCCCGTGACTCCAGGGCCACAGCAATCCTCTGAATAGCCCAGTAACCCACTTAGTTCTAAGGTAATTAGGGATGGGCAACAAATGCTGGCCTTGCCAATGATGCCCACATCCCATGGAAGAGTACAGAGTCTCGAGTGGGACATGAACTCACAGTGTGCTGATGCTGCCCCAGCTACCTGCTACGACATTCAATTCAATCTTGGCCCATCTGTACTCCGGTTACCCACAGCTCCATGTACTCTTACCCAACGAAAACACTAGAATCTCAGTCGCGAAAGCTTCAACTGATGCCCAACTTCCGCTCTCCAGCCCCCATTGCCTTTTGATGATGAACGCTTACAAGGCAGTGAATGTACCTCTGCAGGTTCCATTCCCTCAGAATTCAATAGCTTAGCTATCTCCATCCAGTAAGTCCAATTCCACTCTGTCTGAATTCCCAGCATCAATATGAATTCGTATCTCAAAAGCCTATCCAATCCCCTCCTATTACTTACCCAGATTGTTAACCACAGGTAGAGCAGACACCCTCCTTGCCACAAAGACCCCGAGTGCTTCGTAGACTGATGACGTCTCTTCTATTAGGGCCACGTCTTTGTACGTCCCGATCCCAAGCTCCTGAAGAGTCTTCTTCATAAAGCTTGGCTTGGGGAGCTTTGAGGCCTGAGGAAACACCAGTAGAAACACAAGGAGGTCAGCTAATTGAATATTGTCAGAACAAACAGGGCAGCACCTTCCAAACCCACGACCGCTACCATCTAGAAGGGTAAGGGCAGCAGATACATGGGAACACTGCCTTTTCCCAAGTAAGCACCTTTGGTTTCTGTGCTAACTGGTTTTAAAGAAGGGATTCAAGTCTATGCGGGGATGCTACTAAATTGGAACAACAGAGTAAGCTCGCTGTGAAGAATTATACTTTGTCATGCTTAAGTATTTTAATTAGTAAAAGTTATGCTGATTCTTTTTGTTATATTCTAACTGTGTTCTTAAATAAAGTTTGTTTTGATAAAAGCTTCCTAGTGGGTCACTTGAATCATACCTGGAGTGAAACACCTGCTCACCCTCATGCCTAACTCAAATGTAAAACTTAGGATCGAGACTAACTCTATAAAACACCTTGGAGTTCCTGGCCTGGGTCTTATGGGCAGTTATGTGTTGTGAGGTCTTGTCCGCTGGGAAATTGACCAAGACTGTGCAAGCTCATCTCACTCCGAATGACTGTAGCCAGCAGAGTTATAACACACTATCCATCTCTCTGAGTGAGTTAAAGCAGGGCACCCCAGGTGAACACTCACTGCCAGACCTTAATTATCTCCAAAGTTGAAGCCAAAGACAGGTAAAGGCCACATTCAGAAGGCTGAACAAACATGAGAACCAAGACATATGGTTATGTTATTTTTCTAGATTATGCAGGGAACTGGTGAGGCCACACATTTTTTTTTATTCATTCGTGGGACATAGGTGTTGCTGGCTGGTCAGCATTTTTTGCCCATCCCTAGTTGCCTGAGGGCAGTTGAGAGTCAACCACATTGCTGTGGTTCTGGAGTCACATGTAGGCCAGACCGGGTAAGGACAGCAGATTTCCTTCCCTAAAGGACATTGATTTAATTTGATTTGATTTATCACTGTCACATGTATTATTATTGATGTAGAGATGCCGGTGTTGGACTTGGGTAAACACAGTAAGAGTTTTAACAACACCAGGTTAAAGTCCAACAGGTTTATTTGGTAGCAAATGCCATTAGCTTTTGGAGCGCTGCTCCTTCGTCAGATGGAGTGGAAATCTGCTCTCAAACAGGGCACAGAGACACAAAATCAAGTTACAGAATACTGATTAGAATGCGAATCTCTACAGCCAATCAGGTCTTAAAGATACAGACAATGTGAGTGGAGGGAGCATTAAGCACAGGTTAAAGAGATGTGTATTGTCTCCAGGCAAGACAGCCAGTGAGATTCTGCAAGTCCAGGAGGCAAGCTGTGGGGGTTACTGATAGTGTGACATAAAGCCAACATCCCGGTTTAGGCCGTCCTCATGTGTGCGGAACTTGGCTATCAGTTTCTGCTCAGCGACTCTGCGCTGTCGTGTGTCGTGAAGGCCACCTTGGAGAACGCTTACCCGAAGATCAGAGGCATGTATTAGTATACAGTGAAAAGTATTGTTTTTTGCGCACTATACAGACAAAGCATACCATTCATAGAGAAGGAAACAAGAGAGTGCAGAATGTAGTGTTACAGTCATAGCTAGGGTGTAGAGAAAGATCAACTTTGAGGTAGGTCCATTCAAAAGTCTGATGATAGCAGGGAAGAATTAGTGAACCAGATGGGTTTTTTCAGATTTTTTAAAACTCAAATTCCACCATCTGCCGTAGCAGGATTCGAACCCAGGTCCCCAGAACATCAGCTGAGTTTCTGGATTAATAGTCTAGTGATAATGCCACTAGGCTATTGCCTTCTCCATGTGTACAGTTTTGGTCTCCTTACCAAGCACAGATAAAGCTGCTCGAGAGAGTGTGTAACAAAGCTTCACCACGCTGAGGGAATTGTCCCATGGGGAGTGATTGAGTCGATTGGGCGTGTATCCCTGGAGTGCAGCAGAATGAGAGGTGGTCTTTTAAGGGTCTTGATAGGCTGAATGTGAGAAAATATTTCCCCTGGCTGGGAATTTACAATGCCTCAGATTCATTGGTTGGCCATTTCAGACCAAAGTGAGGAGAAAGGTGGGTTGTGAATCATTGGAGTTCCCTGGCTCAGAGAGGTGTTGATTCTCAATCACCAACAAAGAGATTGATAGATTTTTAGACAATAAGGGGGTGCGGGGATAGGATAACAAGGTGAAGTTGAGGTAGAAGATCGGCGATGATCTTGTTGAATGGTGGAGCAGGTGTGAGGGGCCAAATGGCCTCCAACCCCAAGATTGATGTTCCTATTCCTCCTTCAATTTTCGTGAATCATAGAATTGTACGGTGCAGATGAGGTCATTCTTCCTGCCTTGTCCATAACAGCTCTTTGAAAGAGATATTAAATCTGTTCCATTCTGATGTTCTTTCATCACATCTCTGCAAATCTTTACTTTGTGCAGAACTATCCAATTCTCTTTGGGATCTGTTTCTGCCGCCCCTTCAGAAAGCACATCCACATCACAACTCACTGAATAAAAATATTTCCTCACCTCCCCGCTGGTCCTTTTGCCCATTATTCTGAGCGAAGATGGTGGCACAGTGGTGATGCTGCCAGATTAGTAATCCAGCAACCCAGACTACAGATCTGGGGGCATGGGTTCAAATCCCACTGTGGCGGCTGGTGGTATTTGAATTCATAGAATCATCAGAGAATCCCTACAGTGCAGAACGAGGCCATTCGGCCCATTCAGTCTGCACCAACTCTCCAAAGAACATCTTACCAGGTCCACTCTTCACCCTATCTCTGTAACTCCGTGCATTTACCATGGCCAATCCACCTAACCTACACATCTTGGGACACTAAGGGGCAATTTAGCATGGCCATTCCACCCAATCTGCATATCTTTGGAGTGTGGGAGGAAACCGGAGCACCCGGAGGAAACCCACGCAGGCACAGGGAGAACGTGCAAACTCCACACAGATAGTGACCCGAGGCTGGAATTGAACCTGGGTCCCTGGCGCTGTGAAGCAGCAGTGCTAACCACTGTGCCGCCATGCTGTCCTTCAGTTAACAACTGAGGAGCTAGTCTCAGTAATGGTGAACCCAAATCTACTGTCGCAAAGACCGACCTGGTTCAGTGATGTCCTTTTAGGAAGAGAAATCCCCCAACCTTACCTGGTCTAGCCTGCATGTGAATCCAGACACTCAGTTCCAGGGCGATTAGGGATGGGCAATGCTGGCCTTGCCAGCGATGCCCATACTCAATGAAAGAAGAAAAAAGTCTGCAATCTGCTTATCAATGGAAACCGTTGCTTTCTGCTTACTCTATCCAAATGCTTCGCTGTTCTGAACATCTCACTAACTCTCCCCTTAACCTTTTCAGCTCAACGGACAATAACCTCCTTTTCTCCAAGCTTTGAGCATAAATCCCATCCTTATCTTCAAACGTAAAGCGGGTGAGAGACTTACAAAGAGATGGAAGTATTTGAGGATGCGTTTGTGTGTCAGGATGTAGAGCACGTTCCCGGACACAGGGTCAATGACTGGCAGCCGATGAATTTTATTCTGAATCAAAGAGTAAACTGCATCAAATAGGCTAAGGTGGAAAAAGCACAATGGATGGGTTAAAATCCGAGAACAGGGAGACAGTCGGTACTTAAACACAATGAAACTTCCTCATCAAGAGAAGGGCAGGCATCCCTCAGATGGGCCTAGTCTCCACCTCAATGATATGGCGAGGGTGAATTGTCTTTCCTTTGTAAACTGCTTATTATTCACCTCCCCTCGACCTCCTCCACATGTAGGCTCAGTGACAGGATTATGTCAGCTATCAATCTGTACCACGATACATAAAGCTGGTTAGCCATAGCTCAGGAGGCAGCTCTCTTACCCCTGACACATTAGGTTGGGAGTTCAAATCCCACAGTGCAGGATTTCAACGTACAATCTGGACTGACTCAACAGTGTAGAACTGAGGAGATGCTGTCTTTCCAAGGAGTTTATAAACCCATTCCTGTGGCCCATACATTGCTTTGAAGGTCAGCAGAGGAATTCTGAGCCCAGTGGCTTTAGCCAAGATTTACCCTTCACCTAATAGCTAATATACTCCGGCTATTACCAGATTGCTGTTTGTGGGAGCTTGCTATGCACAAATTAGCTGTCATGTGTCCTACACTGCAACAGTGACTATGTTTCGGAAATGCCTCATTGGCTGTACAGTGCTCTGGGGCAAGGTTATGAAATGCAAACTATTTTTTAATACTGGATTCTAACAGGCCCAGACTCTTCCTCTCCCAAATGGACATGTAATTTTTTTGCAGGTATTAATATCTCCACCCCAATGGCTCAAACAGTCACTCCAGCCAGCAGACAGTGGCTGCAGTCTCCACAGCCTACATGATGCACTGTAGCAACTCGCTCCTGGTTCAACAGCACCCTCCAAATCACTGGCACTCTACCACCGAGAAGGACAGGGGCAGCGAGTGGATGAGATTGTCACAACCTGCAAGTTCCGCCCCAGCCCTCCCACCAAGAGCCCCCCCCACCCCCAATCCCACCCCCGCCCCCCGTACCCTCCCAAACCCCCTGGAAGTCAAACACCATCCTCGCATTGACATATATCACCACCATTCCTTCAGCACTTCTGGTCAAAGCTCTAGAACCTCTTCCTGAATAGATTGGAGAAATGTCACCTCAAGGATTTCATTCGTTCAGGAAGAAGGAGGTTTCATCACCATCTTCACAAGCGACGGGCCTCGTTGGCAATACCTACGTCCCAAGAATGTATAAAAAAAGATAGGCAGCGTCTGCTGTTTCGCTCGAATGAAAGCAGTTTCTGCTACCCCCCTGTAACAGTGAGATCAAACTGGGTATTGTACACAGAATAATCATTTTACCTGTCATTTGGGGAGATACTGACCAGTTTCTTAAAGGAACCTTGTAAATAAATCTCTAGGAAAAAGAAGAAAGTAAAATGATTGAACTGAACAAGGCCCAGGTACATCATCAGCTGATTAAGAGAAGTGATGTTTAAGATGCTCACTCATAAACATAGAATCCCTACAGTGCAGAAGGAGGCCATTTGGCCCATCGAGTCTGCAACGACCACAATCCCATCCAGGCCCTATCCCCATAACCCCACATATTTACCCTGTTAATCCCCTGATACTAGGGTCAATTTACCATGGCCAATCCACCTAACCCGCACATGTTTGGACTGTGGGAGGAAACCGGAGCACCTGGAGGAAACCCACGCAGACACGGGGAGAATGTGCAAACTCCACACAGACAGTGACCCAAGCCGGGAATCGAACCCGGGTCCCTGGTGCTGTGAGGCAGCAGTGCTAACCACTGTGCTGCCGTGATTAAATTACTTAATGCAAAGATTATAAGTCCAAACCCAATCAACCTCAAAAGGTTACGGCACCAAAAGAGGCCATTCCACCCATCGCATCTGTGCCGGACAAAGGAAAATAGAAATTATCCACTCATTTCAATCCCACCTTCCAGCACCTAGCCCATAGCCTCGCATGGGGCAGCATTTCACATACAGATCCAGATAGCTTCTAAAGGAGTTGAGCGTTTCAGCCATCTTAGGCAGTGAATTCCAGACGCTCACTGCCCTCTGGGTGAAAAAGATTTTCCTCATGTCCCCGTCAATCCTTCCACCAATCACCTTCAGTCTATATCCCCTGGTAACTGACCCTTCAGCCGGGGGAAACAGATCTTTCCTGTCTACCCATTCGAGGCCCCTCATCATGTCACCCCTTAGCCTCCTCTGTTCTAAGGAAAGCATCCCCAGCCTATCCCATCTCCCCGCATAGCTGCAATTTTTGAGCCCTGGTAACATTCCTGTCAATCTCCTCTGCACTCTCTCCAGAACAATTATGTCCTTCCTGTGATGCGGTGACCCAAACTCTTCACAAAACACCAACTGCGACCAAAACAGCATTTGATACAGGTTATCGCAAAATCCATGCAGTGCAGAAGGAGACCATTCGGCCCATCAGGCCAGCACTGACTCTCCGACAGAGCATCTTACCCAGGTGGACCCACCATCCTATCCCCATAACCCCATGCATTTGCCCCACTAATCCCCTTAACATCTTGGGACATTAAAGGGCAATTGTCAAAGGGGATCTTGTCAAAAGCTTTGCTAAAATCCGTATAAATTACATCAACTGCACTACCCTCATCCACACACTCGGTCACTTGTTGAAAAATTCTGTCAAATTTGTTAGGCATGACCTCCCTCTGACAAAGCCATGCTAACTATCCCGAATCAACCCATACCTTTCCAAGAGGAGATTAATTCTCTTCTTCAGAATTTTCTCCAGAGTTTCCTTACCCCTGATGTGAGACTCACCGGTCTGTAATTCCCTGGTTCATCTCTACCACTCTTCTTGAAGATTGGAACCCTTCTTGAAAATTGGAACCCTCTTGAAGATTGGAACCACATTTACCGTCCTCCAGTCATCCGGCACTTCCCCCGTGGACAGAGAGGAATTAAAAATTTGTGTCAGAGCCCCAGCAATTTCCTACCTCGCCTCTCACAGCAGCCTGGGATGTAATTCATCCCGGCCTGGGGACTTGTCCACTTTTAAGCCTGTCAAAAGCTCCAATACCTCCTCACTCCCTATGTCAAAGTGCTCAAAGTCCTCACAATATCCTTTCCTGAATTCTGTACCTATGTCCTCCTTCTCCTAAGTGAAGACTGATATGAAGTATTCATTAGTCACCATTCCAATGTCCTGCATGTGCACACACAGAATACCTGCCTAGTCTCTAATGGGCCCTACTCTTCCCCTGGTTAACCTCTCCCCCTTAATATATTCATACAATATTTTAGGATTCTCCCTAATCTTGTTCGCAAGTCCTTTTCCATGCTCCTTTTTGCTCTTCTAATTGCTTTCTTAAGTTCCCTCTTGTACTTCCTACATTATAGAATCCCTACAGTGCAGAAGGAGGTCATTTGGCCCATCGAGTCTGCACTGACCACAATGCCACCCTAGGCCCTATCCCCATAACCCAATGTATTCACCCTAGCTCATCCCCCTGACACTAAGGCGCAATTTAGCATGACCAATCCACTTAACCCGCACATCTTTAAACTGTGGGAGGAAACCGGAGCACCCGGAGGACACCCACGCAGATATGGGGAGTCACTGTGTGCAAACTCCACACAGACAGTGACCCAAGTGGGGAATCAAACACAGGTCCCTGGCGCTGTGAGGCAGTAGTGCTAACCACTGTGCCACCATGCCGAGAGGCCCACTCTGCCTTCTCAGGAGGATCTGAAAGATCCCATGGGTGCTATTTAAAGGAAAACGGAAGAGTTCCCTTGTCAATTTTCCTCCTTAATTTGAGATCACGTTGCTGTTTGTGGGAGCTTGCTGTGCACGAATTGGTTGCCATTCTTCCTGCGTAACAACGGTTATTTTGACCGCAACCTGCAGTCAGAACTCTGTGTGAATTTGTGTATCTCACAAACCCAGGCAGAACCGGTAAATGTTCCATTAACCCAGGTCACCAGTCCACAATCAGTAATTTTGATCGATTTACTCAGTCCAGTTCCCATCATGCTTCACTGCAGCCTACTCTTGATAAGGGAAGTGACATAATCCCAAGAACATGACCATTAGCAAAACATCAGTGATGGAGTTGGAGCAAGTGAACAGAGTGGATTATTAAACCAGTCTTAGTAGAGAATAAACATTTAAGAAATATGTGCCAAGCAAGAATCATAGAATCCCTACAGTGCAGAAGGCGGCCATTCAGCCCATCGACTCTGCACTGACACTCTGGCAGAGCATCTTACCCAGGCCCACTCCTTGCCCTATCTCCCTAACCCCACACATTTATCCCACTAATCCCCCTAACCTACACATCTTGGGACACTAAGGGGCTGTATGGTGGCACAGTGCCTCACAGCGCCAGGGCTCGATTCCCAGCTTGGGTCACTGTCTGTGCAGACTCTGTACGTTCTCCCCGTGTCTGCGTGGGTTTCCACTGGGTGCTCTGGTTTCCTCCCACAGTCCAAAAGATGTGCATTGGCCATGCTAAATTCTCCCTCAGTGTACCCGAAGAGGTGCCGGAGTATGGCGACTTGGGGATTTTCACAGTAACTTCATTGCAGTGTTAATGTAAGCCATCTTTTGACAATAATAGATAAACTTCAAAAAAAAAACGTAGCATGGCCAATTCACATCTTTGGACACACACACAAACCACACGCACACACACAAACACACTCACACAAACACACACAAACCACACGCACACACACAAACACACACACATTACACAAACTACATGCACACACACTCACACAAACATTACACAAACCACATACACACACAGACACGTGCACACACACACTCACACACACACACAAACATTACACAAACCACGTGCACACACACACTCGCACACACACACGTGCACACACACACTCACACACACACACTCACGCACACACACAAACATTACACAAACCACACACACACTCGCACACACACACACACAAACATTACACAAACCACACACACACGCACACACACACACTCACGCACACACATGCACTCACACTCACATACACACACACACTCACACAAACACTTACACACACACACTCCCACACACACACCCTGACCCACTCACCGCGCCATGTCTCAATCCTATGGTTCTCCAATTCATGGATTTGCACCTGAAAAGAAAAGTTTGAAATCAAATATTACCCTTGATCAAATAAACCAATAAAAACTGCTTTTCACAAAGCTACCGCAAGCGAACAGCGACATTCCTCACACCAATTCTAACCTTAAATTCCTCCTTGGCCTCGACTCCCTCCCTCTGTTCTCTGTAACCTCCTCTGGCTCGACAAGCCTCGGAACTCTTTGCTGCCCTCCTGTTCGGGCTTCTGGAGCCTCTCCGATTTTAATTCCTCCACCATTGACAGCTGTACCTCCAGCTGCCTGGAGTTCAAACTCTGGCACGTCCTCCTGAAACCTCTCCCTATCCAACTGTAACACCTTCCTACAAACTTACTGCTTTGACCAAATTTTTAATTGCCCAATTCTAATATCTCCTGGATTGAAATGTCCGTTTATGCTCTTGCAAAGCATTTTTGTTAAACACTGCTCTGTGAATGCCATTTGTTGATAATGCACCCAACTGTATGCTGTCAAAGTGACTTTTCTCACTGCTCCTTACCCCTTTCATGGGGAGGCAGTGGTGTAGTGGTATTGTCACTGGATTAGTAATCCTGGGTTCGAATCCCACCACAGCAAATGGTGAAACTTGAATTCAATAAAAAAACCTGGAATTAAAGGTCTGTTGGTCACCATGAAACCATTGTCAGTTGTCGTAAAAACCCATCTGGTTCACTAATGTTCTTTAGGAAAGGAAATCTGTCATCCTTCCTTGGTCTGGCCTACATGTGACTCCAGACCCACAGCAATGTGGTTGACTCTTTAAATGCCCTCAGGGATGGGCAATAAGTGCTGGCCCAGCCCAGTGACACCCACATCCCACATTCCCTTCTGCTGTCAGACTTTTGAATGGATCTATCTTACATTAAGTTGATCTTTCTCTACACCCTAGCTATAACTGTAACACTACATTCTGCACTCTCTCCTTTCCTTCTCTATGAATGCAAGTTATGAATGCATCTTCTTTGGCCATCAAGCCCTGAAGCAGGACTTGAACCTGGAGCTCCTAGCTCAGAGGTCAGGTTACTACCCACTGTGCCATAAGACCTCCCCCACTCCTTACATATGATGCTTAAACAAAGGGGTCCAATCCAAATAAGGCGTAAGAATGCAAGTGGGAGCAGGTACCATTGACTGCAACCCCTTCTTGCCTCTGTTCAACACTAAAAAAGTTCACCCTTGGCCAAAGAAAAGCACGAAAACAGTCTCTTACCATCGGAGATGTGTAATATCTGTGTAATATGTTGATGAAGTCAGTAATCGTCAACATGCCTGGGCAGAGCAGAAAGAGCAGCAGTTAAAAAGAGGTCCATGGGTCAACATTAACATCAACAGGGCAAATAAGTGGAGGAATGAGAGAGAGAGAGAGGGAGAGAGATGGTCTTTGGCTAGACCCCCCACCCCCACCCCCACCCCCCCGCTACCATATAACAGACTGAAACATTCAATGCTAACTCTGTCAGTTAAATATAATCCCCCAAAACCCCAATTTGAATGTGGATTATTCAGTGAGTGTTACGAGTGATTCGAATTGCTATCTGTACAGGAGGGTCTGCCTGTATACCGCAGCTCTGGGAGACATACAGGAGTTTCTCATTCTCAGTCATGTCAGGTAACAGGAGGTCACAGACAACACGGCCCAGTGTCAGTGTAATAAATTGGCAAAGAATGCTGAGTCCCAATCCCCCCCTCCCTGACCCCACTTTGGTCTTTACGTGCACTGACTGGGAGGTTAAAGAGCCCAAAAAAGGAGGAAACTATCATCGTTCCTCTCTGTGCTGTCCTGTCTCTGCTCCATGTTATAGAGTTGTGGTGAACCATCGTTGGTCCCCACCAGATAGTACTGAGCCAGGGTCTGGCCAGTACTACAAGTATGTATATATGTTGCTGTTGGGGTTAGGGATGGGTTGTTCTACTTGTTGATGTTGGGGTTAGGGTTGGGCTGTTACACCTTGTATTATAGTTATTGTGGTACATCCCAGTCGGGCTCCGCCTCCTGGGAGAGGTATAAAGGTCTCTGCTCTGTCTGGGACCCCTCAGTCTGGGATAGTATATATAATTAGTAGCTGCCTTGTTACAGCAAATAAAAGCCTTTATTTCTTGAGCATCAAGCCTCGTGTGTGATAACGCGCATCAAGAGTCTAGAGCTGCACAGCGCAGAAAAGGCCCTTCAGCCCATCGAGTCTGCACTGACAATAACTACTACATTGGTTAGCACTGCTGCCTCACAGTGTCAGGGACCAGGGTTCAATTCCTGGCTTGGGTCACTGTCTGTGTGGAGTCTGCACGTTCTCCCCGTGTCTGTGTGGGTTTCCTCCGGGTGCTCCGGTTTCCTCCCACAGTCCAAAAGACGATCTGATTAGGAGCATTCACCAGAACAGGTGCCAGACTGTGGCGGCTAGGGGAATTTCATAGTAACTTCATTGCAGAATTAATGTAAGCCTTACTTGTGACTAATAAATAAACTTTTAAAGAAACTTTACTTTAATGTTAGCCTACTTGTGACACTAATTAATAGAGTCATAGAGTCATAGAGGTTTACAGCATGGAAACAGGCCCTTCGGCACAACTTGTCCATGCCGCCCTTTTTTTAAACCCCTAAGCTAATCCCAATTGCCTGCATTTGGCCCATATCCCTCTATACCCATCGTACCCATGTAACTATCTAAATGCTTTTTAAAAGACGACATTGTACCCGCCTCTACTACTACCTTTGACAGCTTGTTCCAGACACTCACCACCCTCTGGATCCTTTTGTATCTCTCCCCTCTCACCTTAAACCTATGCTCTCTAGTTTTAGACTCCCCTACCTTTGGGAAAAGATGTTGACTATCTAGCTGATCTATGACCCTCATTATTTTATAGACCTCTATAAGATCACCCCAAAGTCTCCTACGCTCCAGGGGAAAAAGTCCCAGTCTATCCAGCCTCTCCTTATAACTCAAACCATCAAGTCCCGGTAGCATCCCAGTAAATCTTTTCTGCACTCTTTCTAGTTTAATAATATCCTTTCTATAATAGGGTGACCAGAATTGCACACAGTATTCCAAGTGTGGCCTTACCAATGTCTTGTACAACTTCAACAAGATGTTCCAACTCCTGTATTCAATGTTCTGGCCGATGAAACCAAGCATGCCGAATGCCTTCTTCACCACTCTGTCTACTGTGACTCCACTTTCAAGGAGCTATGAACATGTACCCCTAGATCCCTTTGTTCTATAACTCTCCCCAACGCCCTATCATTAACTGAGTAAGTCCTGCCCTGGTTCAATCTACCAAAATGCATCACCTCGCATTTGTCTAAATTAAACTCCATCTGCCATTCGTCAGCCCACTGGCCCAATTGATCAAGATCCCATTGCAATCGGAGATAACTTTTTTTACTGTCCACTGTGCCACCAATCTTGGTGTCATCTGCAAACTTACTAACCATGCCTCCTAAATTCTCATCCAAATCATTAATATAAATGACAAATAACAGTGGACCCAGCACTGGTCCCTGAGGCACACCATTGGTCACAGGCCTCCAGTTTGAAAAACAACTCTCTACATCCACCTGTCAAGAAGCCAATTTTGTATCCATTTAGATACCTCACCCTGGATCCCGTGAGATTTAACCTTATGCAACAACCTACGATGCGGTACCTTGTCAAAGGCCTTGCTAAAGTCCATGTAGACAACATCAACTGCACTGCCCTCATCTACCTTCTTGCTTACCCCTTCAAAAAACTCAATCAAATTTGTGAGACATGATTTTCCACTCACAAAGCCATGCTGACTGTCCCTAATCAGTCCTTGCGTCTCTAAATGCCTGTAGATCCTGTCTCTCAAAATACCTTCCAACAACTTACCCACCACAGATGTGAGGCTCACTGGCCTGTAGTTTCCAGGCTTTTCCCTGCAGCCCTTTTTAAACAAAGGCACAACATTTGCCACTCTCCAATCTTCAGGCACCTCACCCATGACTATCGATGATTCAAATATCTTGGCTAGAGGACCCGCACTTTCCTCCCTAGCCTCCCACAATGTCCTAGGATACACTTCATCAGGTCCCAGGGATTTATCTACCTTGATGCGTTTTAAGACTTCCAGCACCTCCTTCTCTGTAATATGTACACTCCTCAAGACATCAATATTTAATTCCCCAAGTTCCCTTACATCCATGCTTTTCTCAACAGTAAATACTGATGAGAAATATTCATTTAGGATCTCACCCATCTCTTGTGGATCCACACATAGATGACCTTGTTGATCCTTAAGAGGCCCCACTCTCTCCCTTGTTACTCTTTTGCCCTTTATGTATTTGTAGAAACTCTTTGGATTCTTATTAGATAAGGCAAAGGATAATAATAAAAGGATAATAATAAAACAAATAATAAACAAAATAATAATCCCATTTTCCAGCACTTAAGGAGAGGCGATGGCCGAGTGGTATTATCGCTCGAACATTAATCCAGAAACTCAGCTAATGTTCTGGGGACCCGGGTTCGAATCCCGCCAAAACAGATGGTGGAATTTGAATTCAAATTTTAAAAAATCTGGAATTAAGAATCTACTGATGACCATGAAACCATTGTAGATTGTTGGAAAACCCATCTGGTTCACTAATGTCCTTCAGGGAAGGAAATCTGCCGTCCTTACCTGGTCTGGCCTACATGTGACTCCAGAGTCACAGCAATGTGGTTGACTCTCAACTGCTCTCGGGCAACTAGGGATGAGCAATAAATGCTGGCCCAGCCAGCGACGCCCATGTCCCACAAGTGAATTTTTAAAAACTTGTCCCGTATCCTTGAATGTTATGATGTTTCAAGTGTTCATCCAAATAGTATTTAAAGGTTGGAAGGTTTCCAGCTTCCATCATCTTCCCAGGCAGTGCATTCCAGATTCCCACCACCCTCTGTTCTCAAGTCAGGTTGCCAGAGTGGGTAGTATTCTTACCTCAATAGATTGAGGTCAGTACTGAGGGAGCACTGCAATATCAGAGGGTCTGTATTGAGGGAGTGCTGCACTGTCAAAGGGTCAGTACTGAGGGAGTGCAACACTGTCAGAGGGTCAGTACTGAGGGAGTGCTGCACTGTCAGAGGGTCAATACTGAGGGAGTGCCGCACTGTCAGAGGGTCAGTACTGAGGGAGTGCCGCACTGTCAGAGGGTCAGTACTGAGGGAGTGCCGCACTGTCAGAAGATCCATACTGAGGGAGTGATGCACTGTCAGAGGGTCAGTACTGAGGGAGTGCTGCACTGTTAGAGGGTCAATACTGAGGGAGTGCCGCACTGTCAGAGGGTCAGTACTGAGGGAGTGCCGCACTGTCAGAAGATCCATACTGAGGGAGTGATGCACTGTCAGAGGGTCAGTACTGAGGGAGTGATGCACTGTTAGAGGATCAGTACTGAGGGAGCGCCACACTGTCAGAGGGTCAGTACTGAGGGAGTGCCGCACTGTCAGAGGGTCAGTACTGAGGGAGTGCTGCACTGTCAGAGGGTCAGTATTGAGAGAGTGCTGCACTGTCAGACGGTCAGTATTGAGGGAGTGCCGCACTGTCAGAGGGTCAGTACTGAGGGAGTGCTGCACTGTCAGGGGGTCAGTATTGAGGGAGTGCTGCACTGTCAGAGGGTCAGTATTGAGAGAGTGCTGCACTGTCAGACGGTCAGTATTGAGGGAGTGCCGCACTGTCAGCGGGTCAGTACTGAGGGAGTGCTGCATTGTCAGGGGGTCAGTATTGAGGGAGTGCTGCACTGTCAGAGGGTCAGTATTGAGAGAGTGCTGCACTGTCAGAGGGTCAGCCCTGAGGGACTGCCCTGCCCTGTCTCGACCACCACACTTGGCAGCGCATTCCAGGGCCCCACCAACCTCTGTGTAAAAACTTCCCTCGCACATCTCCAGTGAACCTTTCCCCCCTTGCCTTGAACTTGTGCCCCCTTGTAAATGTCATTTCTGCCCTGGGAAAAAGCTTCCAACTGTTCACCCTATCCATACCCCTCATAATTTTATAAACTTCTATCAGGTCGCCCCTCAGCCTCTGTCTTTCCAGGGAGATCAACCCCAGTTTATTCAATCTCTCCTCATAGCTAATACCCTCCATACCAGGCAACATCCTGGTAATCCTTTTCTGCACTCTCTCCAGCGCCTCCACATCCCTCTGGTAGTGTGGAATTGGACACAGTATTCTTGGATCTACCAAAATGCATCACCTCACATTTGTCTGGATTAAATTCCATCTGCCATTTCTCCGCCCAATTTTCCAGTCTATCTATATCCTATATGTTTGTGGGATCTTGCTGTACGCACTTTGGCTGCTGCGTTTCCAATATTACAACAGTGACTGGTTGGCACTGTGTTATATAAATTTACTGACAACAGTAACTACACCTAAAAAGCGAAACATTTCCTGCAAAGCACTTTGGGACGTCCTGAGGTCCTTCATGAAAGGCGTTATGGAAATGCGAGTTCAATGTTGTCGTTCAATTCTTACCAACAATTAAATCTCCCAAATGTGGCTCTGTTCCCATCACCTTTCAATGCACGGGTTTAAAACTCACCTACAAAGCACTGCTCCTTACTGTTCCAGAGGGGAGCTGCTCTCACTCCGTTTGCCACCATTGCCAAGAACGCCTTCTTCACCTGTGCGGAAAGAAGAAAACAACTTTTCTCTTGCTCTGGATTATTTTCCTGCTTCCCACTCCGCCACCCCCCCCAATACCAACAACAGCCCCCTGCCCAACCCCCCCGACGGTTATGTCTCTCACTTGTGCCCAGAACCAAGATTGATGCCAACCCACCAACGCCTCTACTTTCTCAGAAGACTAAGGAAATTTGGTATGTCCGCGATGACTCTCACCAGCTTTTACAGATGCACCATAGAAAGCATTCTTTCTGGTTGTATCACAGCTTGGTATGGCTCCTGCTCTGCCCAAGGCCACAAGAAATACAAAGGGTCATGAATGAAGCCCAGTCCATCACGCAAACCAGCCTCCCATCCATTGACTCTGTCTACACTTCCCGCTGCCTCGGCAAAGCAGCCAGCATAATTAAGGGCCCCACACACCCCGGACATTCTCTCTTCCACCTTCTTCCTTCGGGAAAGAGATACAAAATTCTGAGGTCACGTACCAACCGACTCAAGAACAGCATCTTCCCTGCTGCCATCAGACTTTTGAGTGGACCTACCTCGCACTAAGTTGATCTTTCTCGACACCCTAGCTATGACTGTAACAATACATTCTGCACTTTCTCCTTTCCTTCTCTATGAACAGTATGCTTTGTCTGTACAGCATGTAAGAAACAATATTTTTCATCGTATACTAATATATACGACAATAATAAATCAAATTAAATCTAATCAAAATCAAATCAAATCAAATCAAATCCCTCCATTGTTCGGGTTGGAATTGTCAAATGAGCCTCCAGGGAGATCATTCTAAGGTCGTTCATTTTGGAAGGAAGAATAAAAACACCCCATAATCCTTGGAAAATCTGTGTCTCAGTGGAGTAGAGCAACAGAGGGATCTGGGGGTACAGATATGATGGTCACCAATGGTAACAATGCAGCTTAACACAGTAAACAAAGTGACTGGGCGGGAAGGCTTGCTTGGGGGGTCATTTCCCGAGGGATGGAAGAGAAGGGCAGGGAAAATTAGGTGAAACTTAGTTAGATGATGTTTGGAGTTATTGTGAACAGACCTGGTCTTCACATTAGGAAAAGAATATTGAGGCATTGTGGAAGGTGTAAAAATTATTTCTTAGAGTAATAGCCAAAAGTGAGATGCTCGATCTCTCATGAAACATTGAACAGGCTGTGACCTTTTTTGCCAAGACACTTCAGGTTACATCAGGAACAAAACATATTTATTGATAAAGAGAAACTATGTGCAGGGGGATGCAGCCCTAGACTGCCTTGGAGAGGCTCCAGTTCTCACATGCTTATTACATGGCTTCCAGATGTATTCTACCCGAGGGAGGACTCCCCACTCTGGGGTGATCACTCACTCTCAGTCCCCAGTGGTCCCTCAAACCACGTGACCATCTTCTGCTGTGCTGTCTTAAAGAGACAGATACCACAACACTAGACTTGACTAGATAGAGGTCTTTAAAATTATGATAGGATTTGATAGTTTTCGTTCATACACTGGTGTCATCTTCTTCCCAGAGTATTGACTCCACTTCGGTCCACCTGTGCTGTCCTTGCACATTCCACAAAAGTCAACTGTATCCAGTCCATTATATCTGTCACCCGTTCTCCTCTCGGCTTCCCTCTCCCACATTTTCCATCGATCTCCCCTTCTGATAACTTGGAAACCTAGCCTTGCCCTTGACATTCAATGACGTCACTGAATCCCCCACTATCAACATCCTGGGGGCTACCATTGACCTGAGACTGAACTGGACCCAGCCAAGAACAGGTCAGGGGCTGGGAGTTTTGCAATGAGTAATACACTCTCTGACTCCCCAAAATCTGCCCACCATCTACAGGGTACAAGTCAGAAGTGTGATGGAATACTCCCCACTTGCCTGGATGAGTGCAGCTCCAACAACACTCAAGGAGCTCAACACTGTGCAGGACAAAGCAACATACTTTATTAGAACCCCCTCCACCAACTTAACATTTACTCCCTCCACCACTGACCCACAGAAGCAACAGTGTGTACCATCTACAAGATGCACTGCAGCAACTCATTAAGGCTCCTTTGGCAGCACCTTCCAAACCCATGACCTCTACCATTGGAAGGACAAGGTTGGCAAACATTTGGGAACACCATCACTTGCAAGTTCCCTCCAAGCTGCTCACCATCCTGACTTAAATGTTTTTTTTAAATGTTTATTTATTAGTCACAAGTAGGCTTACATTAACACTGCAATGAAGTTACTGTGAAATTCCCCCAGTCGCCACACTCCGGCGCCTGTTCAGGCACACTGAGGCAGAATTTAACATTGCCAATCCATCTAACCTGCACGTCTTTCGGACTGTGGGAGGAAACCGGAGCACTCGGATAGAGGCAACCAAGATCCAAGCTGACTAGGAAAGGCATTACACCTGATCTTGGACTATCTTCCTCTCTTTGATGTTATTCACTAGCTTCCTATTTTCTCCAGCT
This sequence comes from Mustelus asterias, assembly GCF_964213995.1. Lineage (NCBI taxonomy): Eukaryota > Metazoa > Chordata > Chondrichthyes > Carcharhiniformes > Triakidae > Mustelus > Mustelus asterias. The sequence continues at coordinate 6,918,107 of NC_135814.1, forward strand.
AGTTCCAGCACTTCCTCATTAATCTGGGTTAAAGTCCAACAGGTGAGTCACCTGATGAAGGGGCAGTGCTCCAAAAGCTAGTGCTGCCAAATAAACCTGTTGGACTTTAACCTGGTGTTGTGAGACTTCTTACTGTGCTGACCCCAGTCCTACGCCGGCATCTCCACATCATTAGTCTGAGTAGGGTAGATGGAATAACCTCTTCTAAATCCATATTGATAGTATAGATGTGAAGAAAACATTTCCACCTGTGGGGTTGGCACCTGTGGAGCGCTCCTCGTCACAATGGATGTCTCGGCACTCTACACCAGCATCCCCCATGACGATGGCATTGCTGCAACGGCCTCAGTGCTCAGCGCCAACAACTGCCAGTTTCCAGATGCAATTTTACATCTCATCCGCTTCATCCTGGACCACAATATCTTCACCTTCAACAACCAGTTCTTCATCCAGACACACAGAACAGCCATGGGGACCAATTTCGCACCTCAATATGCCAACATCTTCATGCACAGGTTCGAACAAGACTTCTTCACCGCACAGGACCTTCAACCGATGCTATACACTAGATACATCGATGACATTTTCTTCCTTTGGACTCATGGTGAACAATCACTGAAACAACTCTATGATGACATCAACAAGTTCCATCCCACCATCAGACTCACCATAGACTACTCTCCGGAATCGGTTGCATTCTTGGACACACGCATCTCCATTAAGGACGGTCACCTCAGCACCTCACTGTACCGCAAGCCCACGGATAACCTCACGATGCTCCACTTCTCCAGCTTCCACCCTAAACACGTTAAACAAGCCATCCCCTACGGACAAGCCCTCCGTATACACAGGATCTGCTCGGATGAGGAGGATCGCAACAGACACCTCCAGACGCTGAAAGATGCCCTCATAAGAACAGGATATGGCACTCGACTCATTGATCGACAGTTCCGACGCGCCACAGCGAAAAACCGCACCGACCTCCTCAGAAGACAAACACGGGACACGGTGGACAGAGTACCCTTCGTTGTCCAGTACTTCCCCGGAGCGGAGAAGCTACGGCATCTCCTCCGGAGCCTTCAACATGTCATTGATGAAGACGAACATCTCGCCAAGGCCATCCTCACACCCCCACTTCTTGCCTTCAAACAACCGCACAACCTCAAACAGACCATTGACCGCAGCAAACTACCCAGCCTTCAGGAGAACAGTGACCATGACACCACACAACCCTGCCACAGCAACCTCTGCAAGACGTGCCGGATCATCGACACAGATGCCATCATCTCACGTGAGAACACCATCCACCAGGTACACGGTACATACTCTTGCAATTCGGCCAACGTTGTCTACCTGATACGCTGCAAGAAAGGATGTCCCGAGGCATGGTACATTGGGGAAACTATGCAGACGCTGCGACAACGGATGAATGAACACCGCTCGACAATCACCAGGCAATACTGTTCTCTTCCTGTTGGGGAGCACTTCAGCGGTCACGGGCATTCGGCCTCTGATATTCGGGTAAGCGTTCTCCAAGGCGGCCTTCGCGACACACGACAGCGCAGAGTCACTGAGCAGAAACTGATAGCCAAGTTCCGCACACACGAGGACGGCCTCAACCGGGATATTGGGTTCATGTCACACTATTTGTAACTCCCACAGTTGCGTGGACCTGCAGAGTTTCACTGGCTGTCTTGTCTGGAGACAATACACATCTTTTTAGCCTGTCTTGATGCTCTCTCCACTCACATTGTTTTGTTTCTTAAAGACTTGATCAGTTGTAAGTATTCGCATTCCAACCATTATTCATGTAAATTGAGTCTGTGTCTTTATAAGCTCTGTTTGTGAACAGAATTCCCACTCACCTGAAGAAGGGGCTTAGAGCTCCGAAAGCTTGTGTGGCTTTTGCTACCAAATAAACCTGTTGGACTTTAACCTGGTGTTGTTAAACTTCTTACTGGGTTGGCCAGAACCAGAGTCCACAAATAAAATAGTCACTAATAACCCAGAGAGTGGCGAGAATGTGGAACTTGTCGCCACAGAGAGTGGTTTTAGCGAATAGCAAGGATATAATTTGAATCACAGAATCCCTACAGTGCAGAAGGAGGCCATTCGGCCCATTGAGTCTGCACTGACAACAATCCCACCCAGGCCCTATCCCCGTAACCCCGTGTAATCCCCCTGCTACCGTGGCCAATCAACCTAACACACACATCTTTAGAGTGTGGGAGGAAACCGGAGCACCCAGAGAAAACCCACGCAGACACGGGGAGAATGTGCAGACTCCACACGGACAGTCACGCAAGGCCAGGTTCCTGGCGCTGTGAGGCAGCAGTGCTAACCAGTGTGCCACCCATGGAATTAATGGTAATTACATGCGGGGGACAGAAGGTTCTGTCGATGGAGGGAGATGAAATTGTGTGAGAGGAAGATTGCATGTAGTATAAACACCAGAACAGACCTGCTGGACCGAATGGCCTGTTTCCTTGTCATATATTCTATGTAAACCATGCTCTTTGCTAATGTTCCCTCCCTCACAGCCGTCGCTTCATCCCTTATCTCACCTGCAGAGTTATATCAAACACAACCAGTTTGGAACTGGTTGGGATTGCATCATAGCACTGATGGGCTTTCATGAAGTTCATGTAGATGTCAGCATCGGGTTCCAGTCCTGTCCAGGGAGAAACAGTGTCAGATTAAACTGCTTTCAATGTCAACATTTAATCCCCAAACTGAACCTGTGTCCATTTGGCCCTGTCCATGTGCCCCACTGTGAGGCAGCAGTGCTAACCACCTGTGTCACCGTGCTGGTTTGTGAAGTCTCCTGGTTTTGTAGTCGAGGGATTTTGAGGACTCATTGTTTTCCCTTTATTGGTGTTGGGTTTTCCTTGTTATTTTGGATCTCCCGGGAGGTTACTCGGCCGGTAACATGGAGACTGAAGATTGCAGGGAGGAAGGAGACGTCCAACGTGAAGTTTCAGCCTCTGGGGTCAGGGGAAGGTTTGATGAACTGGCTGCTATTTTCTGCTTGTCAATTTCCTCTGAACATACGGACAATTTTGCAGCTCAAGTTCTGACTCTCCAAAGCCTGTCCACCATCTACAAGGCACAAGCCAGGAGTATAATGGAATACTCTCCACTTGCCTGGATGGATGCAGCTCCAACAACACTCAAGAAGCTCGACACCATCCAGGACAAAGAATCATAGAATCATAGAATCCTACAGGGCAGAAGGAGGCCATTCAGCCCATCGGGTCTGCACTAACCACAATCCCGCCCAGGCCCTATCCCCGTAACCTCATACATTTACCCTAGCTAGTCCTTCTGACACTAAAGGGCAGTTTAGCATGGCCAATTCACCTAACCCGCACATCTTTGGAATGTGGGAGGAAATCGGAGCACCCGGAGGAAACCCACGCAGACACAGGGAGAATGTGCAGACTCCACACAAACAGTCACCTGAGGTTAGAATCAAACCCGGGTCCCTGGCACTGTGAGGCAACAGTGCTAACCACTGTGCCACCATGCCACCCTTCTTGATTAGTACGCATCCACAACTTTAAATATCCACTCCCTTCACCACTGACACACAAAGCTCCTTCAACAGCACCTTCCAAATACATTACCTCTGCCACCTAGAAGGACAAGGGCAGCAGACACCTGGGAACAACACCATCCAGAGGATCCCCCTCCAAACCACTCACCATCCTGACTTGGAAATATATCAGCTGTTCCTTCATTGTCGCTGGACCAAAATCCCGGAACTCCCTCCCTAACAGCACTGTGGGTGTACCTACACCAGATGGACTGCAGCGGTTCAGGAAGACGGCTGTCCACCACCTTCTCCAAGGCAATTAGGGATGGGTAATAAATGCTGTTCTAGCCAACGACACCTACATCCCATAAAAATGTCTTTAAAACTTACGTATGAACAGATAAACAAGCGGAAATGTTGGATTCGTCACCTCTGATGGGTGGAGCATCACAGTGTGACCTTTCCAGAGCTCGGTTGATGCCTATCGAGTGAATTTGTCCCAACCTCATAAATGGGTAAATCCTCCCATCAAAAACTGACATCATTCAGGAATTGATGAGAATATTGAGTTAAGTTATTTATTACGACATTAAATCCAAGAGTGTGAAATGCAGACAATAAATCTCAGAGTCTCTGTAATTGTATTTGACGAGTGCCCGGTTGTTTAAAAAGAGTTATTGATTGAAACTCTTCACTCACCAATCTTGTCAGGCAGAAACTTCTCAAACAGGCTGCTATCCAGATCTGGAAGCTGAACAACAGAATGCAGATTATTACCCAACTCTTTGACATTGGAGTTCGACACTACACAGACAGCCCTCCACACCACCCGCCGCCCCCCCCCCCCCCGCCCCCAACCACCGCCGCTCCCCAGATTGGGACCCCTCCCACCACTGTGGTGATTGTTCTGTTTGTCCCTTTAAGGGCAACACAGCAGAAGAGAGTCACCTGGCTTGAGGGACTTAGAGTCGGTGATCGCCCCAGAGGTTGGAGTGTTGGTGCAGACTCGATGGGCCAAATGGCCTCCTTCTGCACTGTAGGGATTCTATGGATTCTATGAACTCACCAAGGCTCCTTTGACAGCACCTTCCAAAGCATCCAACACCATCTAAATCCAGGTTAGCAGGTGTTAGATACAATCTCAATTATTATGGCACAGATGTAAACGTAGTATGGGTTAATGTCAAATATGTAAATAAATATTCCACATTTAAATGTGGATTACAGGGTCAAAGGTAGGGTTCTGAAGACTGTGGAGGAACAGAGAGATCTTGGGGTCCATATCCACAGATCTCTAAAGGTTGCCACTCAAGTGGATAGAGCTGTGAAGAAGTGTGTTAGCTTTTATTAACAGGGGGTTGGAGTTTAAGAGCCGTGGGGTTATGCTGCAACTGTACAGGGCCTTGGTGAGACCGCATTTCGAATATTGTCTACAGTTCTGGTCACCTCACTATAAGAAGGATGTGGAAGTGCTGGAAAGAGTGCAGAGGAGATTTACCAGATTGCTGCCTGGTTTGGAGGGTAGGTCTTATGAGGAAAGGTTGAAGGAGCTAGGGCTGTTCTCTCTGGAGCGGAGGAGGCTGAGGGGATACTTAATAGAGGTTTATAAAATGATGAAGGGGATAGATAGAGTGAACGTTCAAAGACTATTTCCTTGGGTGGATGGAGCTATTACAAGGGGGCATAACTATATGGTTCATGGTGGGAGATATAGGAAGGATATCAGAGGTAGGTTCTTTACGCAGAGAGTGGTTGGGGTGTGGAATGGACTGCCTGCAGTGATAGTGGAGTCAGACACTTTAGGAACATTTAAGCGGTTATTGGATAGGCACATGGAGCACATCAGGATGGTAGGGAGTGGGATAGCTTGATCTTGGTTTCAGATGAAGGTCGGCACAACATCGTGGGCCGAAGGGCCTGTTCTGTGCTGTACTGTTCTATGTTCTATGTTCTATGTTCTATGTTCTATCATCAGTGACCTAAGGTCACATGACACCAGAGCATGGAGAGAGATAGTTCTATGTAATGCCTCATGCTGAGTCTGTTTTGTACGTACTTAGAACTGTATCATGTTCAATAAATGATAAACTTTACCAACAGTCTTGCCTCCAGACTAATCTGTAAACCCATAACTGGCACATGGAAGGCCACAGCAATGATAACCGGTGTGATTGTGGATAAACACAGAGACAGGAAGTGAAGAGTCCAAAGACTGGGAGAAGCAGCAAGAGAAGCAACGTCAGGACACGGGCATCACAGGAAAATCTTCAACTGAACTCCAGAAAGGTCTAAAGGAGGGAGAAGACCTGGAAAAAAATCCTTCCTTAACCTGAGTGCTTCGGCCAAGCGGTAGGCTCAGATCAAGATGAGAAGTGACAGAACTGGTGTTGCAGGTTAGATCGAGGGATATAGGTGGGAAGACGGGATCAGGATATTCAACTTGATGATCAGCCATGATCAAAATGAATGGTGCAGCAGGCTCGAAGGGCTGAATGGCCTATTCAGCTTCTATTTTCTATGTTTCTATGTTTACCAGGTACAGAACAGCTTCTGGACTTGCAGAGAATTTGATTTGATCTGATTTATTATTGTCACATGTATTGGTATTGAAGAAGGGAAAGGGTTAATGTTTTTTGTACTCAATGTATTTTGTACCTAAAGGGAAAGGGTTAATGTATTTTGTACCTAAAGGGAAAGGGTTAATGTATTTTGTACCTAAAAAGGTTGAACTTTGTATTTAGAATGTATCACAAGCATAACCCTTCATTATGGTTAATCCCCTTGTTTATACTGCTTCTGGCATGAATATAAGTTATTTAGAACATAGAACATAGAACATTACAGCACAGAACAGGCCCTTCGGCCCACGATGTTGTGCCGACCTTCATCTGAAACCAAGATCAAGCTATCCCACTCCCTACCATCCTGGTGTGCTCCATGTGCCTATCCAATAACCGCTTAAATGTTCCTAAAGTGTCTGACTCCACTATCACTGCAGGCAGTCCATTCCACACCCCAACCACTCTCTGCGTGAAGAACCTACCTCTGATATCCTTCCTATATCTCCCACCATGAACCCTATAGTTATGCCCCCTTGTAATAGCTCCATCCACCCGAGGAAATAGTCTTTGAACGTTCACTCGATCTATCCCCTTCATCATTTTATAAACCTCTATTAAGTCTCCCCTCAATCTCCTCCGCTCCAGAGAGAACAGCCCTAGCTCCCTCAACCTTTCCTCATAAGACCGACACTCCAAACCAGGCAGCATCCTGGTAAATCTCCTCTGCGCTCTTTCCAGCGCTTCCACATCCTTCTTATAGTGAGGTGACCAGAACTGCACGCAATATTCCAAATGTGGTCTCACCAAGGTCCTGTACAGTTGCAGCATAACCCCACGGCTCTTAAACTCCAACCCCCTGTTAATAAAAGCTAACACACTATATGCCTTCTTCACAGCTTATTCATGGTTTCATTCCTTAACTTCATTCTTATAAAGACAGATGCTAAATATAAATGTAATGTTTGTAAAGTCTTACCTTTTCTACAAGCTTGTGTGTGGTTTGAGGAAGGAAGGCAATTACAAGGTGTGGGGCATGATAACGGCCGTTTAAAGGAGGACCCCCGCTGTGCCGGCTACAACTGTGCCGGTAACTTCAAAGGAAGGGCCGTGGAAGAGCAGGAAACCTCGGACTGTATCGTGACTACAGCTGCCAGAGAACTGCTGCTTCGTGATCAAGGACTGTTGTATGGACTTTGATTCATGACCAGACCAGTGTTTGTGTCGTGACTGGTGCTGGGAGCCATAATGTATATATATCCCCACGTTTCTGTGTTCAGGGAGAACTTTGGCTTCCGCTTTCAAGGGGTCAGGTTCTCCCGCAAGCTTGTGAGAATAAAGCCTACTCTATCTTGACTCATACCAGCCTCAGAGGTATTTTTTACCTACTACAGTATGCAGTGAAAAGTATTGTTTCTTGCGTGCTATACAAACAAAGCATACCGTACATCGGGAAGGAAACAAGAGAGTGCAGAATGTAGTGCTACAGTCACAGCTAGGGTGTAGAGAAAGATCAACTTAATGCAAGGTAAGTCCACTCAAAAGTCTGACAGCAGCAGGGAAGAAGATGTTCTTGAGTCGGTTGGTACGTGACCTCAGAATTTTGTATCTTTTTCTTGAAGGAAGAAGATGGAAGAGAGAATATCTGGGATGCATGGGGTCCTTAATTATGCTGGCTGCTTGGCTGAGGCAGCGGGAAGTGTAGACAGAGTCAATGGATGGGAGGCTGCTTTGCGTGATGGACTGGGCTACATTCATGACCCTTTGTAGATCCTTGCGGTCTTGGGCAGAGCAGGAGCCATACCAAGCTGTGATACAACCAGAAAGAACGCTTTCAATGGTGCATCTGTAAAAGCTGGAGACAGTCGTAGCAGACAGGCCAAACTTCCTGAGTCTCCTGACTATCAAGGAACAGGTCAGTACCTTACTTTACTCCAGAGGCAAATGTGCAGACGGTGTAATGGTTAGACAGGACATTAATGAATACACGGTGACTAATGAACAAGTTATCAAAACCTCTGGTACTTATTTTAGTCTTTGGAGAAACACCATTATGGAAAGAGCAAAATTCATTCAGTGCGTCTAAAGAGCAGGAGAGAGGATAGGTTCCTTTATTAGTGAGTTGTATCAATTAGTTGAAAATTGCACTGACCTTCCACTGGCTGTTAAAGCCCAGTACAAAAGAAGAGAAATCAGTGTAATTTTGTATGTGACCCTCATTCAGAAACGTTCACTGTTGAGTGAAAAGCATCCACAACACTTCGACAAAGGTGACGAATGAGGAAACACAGAAAACTCAACAGAATTCAGGACAGAATTTCCAAAACTATTCGGAGGATCTGGAGAAGCTAAAAACAGTCTGGCACATCACATTAATAAAAAAACCCAGTTTGTTTGCTCCAACCCAAGGAAGGTTCCAGGCCCACATTAACAGAAAATGAGTCAAAGCTGCAAGAGGGACTCATTGGTGGCACAGTGGTCAGCACTGCTGCCTCACAACGCCAGGGACCCAGGTTCGATTCTCAGCTCGGGTCACTGCCTGTGTGGAGGTTGCACATTCTCCCCGTGTCTGCGTGGGTTTCCTCCGGGTGCTCCGGTTTCCTCCCATTCTCCCACAGTCCAAAGATTTGCGGGTTAGGTGGATTGGCCATGCTAAATTGCCCCTTAGTGTCAGGGGGCTAGCTAGGATAAATGCATGGGGTGATGGGGATAGGGCTTGGGTGGGATTGTGGTTGGTGCAGACTCAATGGGCCAAATGGCCTCCTTCTGCACTGCGGGATTCTATAATCTTACTGGTCACTAAATTCTGCTCCTGTACAAGAACCCAGTCACTCAATATGTATAGAGCCATGGAGGTTTACAGCATGGAAACAGGCGCTTTGGCCCAACTTGTCCATGCCACCATTTTTTTAAAACCCCGAAGCTAGTCCCAATTGACCGCATTTTTGGCCCATATCCCTCTATACCCATCTTAACCATGTAACTGTCTAAATGCTTTTTAAAAGACAAAATTGAACCCGCCTCTACTACTGCCTCTGGCAGCTTGTTCCAGATACTCACCACCCTCTGTGTGAAAAAATTGCCCCTCTGGACACTTTTGGATCTCTCCCCTCTCACCTTAAACCTATGCCCTCCAGTGTTAGACTCCCCTACCTTTGGGAAAAGATGTCGACTATCTAGCTGATCTGTGCCCCTCATTATTTTAAAGTCCTTTATCTGTGTTGATCTCTCACAGTTAAACAAGCCAGTGGAAAGGGAAATTCACCCAATGGCATCTGTGATGAGAGTCTGGCAAAGCCAGCAATAAATATAGTTTTTTGCAAAGTAGCATGCAAACAGTAGCTGCTGCCCACTACTTTTAAATGAGGAATCCAAAGTACTGACTACATTTATCACCCAATTTGGGAGATACTGTTTCAATCTCCTTCACTTTGAAATCGAATCAGCTTCAGAAATCTTTCAGAAAACACTGGCAGTTATTTGTGGGATTCGAAGAGGCCATCTGCTGCACAGATGAAATCCTGATCCACGGATCCGCCATGCTGGAACATGGGGTGGCACGGTGGCACAGAGGTTAGCATTGCTGCTTCAGCGCCAGTGACCCGCGTTTGATTCCTGGCTTGGGTCACTGTGTGGAGTTTGCACGTTCTCCCCATGTCTGTGTGGGTTTCCTCCGGGTGCTCCAGTTTCCTCCCACAGTCCGAAAGATAGAGTCATAGAGGTTTATGACTCGATGTGTGGGTTAGGTTGATTGGCTGTGCTAAATTGCGCCTTAGCATCAGGGGGATTAACAGGGTAAACATGTGGTGTTCGGGGGATAAGGTGTGACTGTTGTGGGTGTAGACCCAATGGGCTGAATGGCCTCCTCTGCACTGTAGGGATTCTATGATTCTATGATACAAGAGTGAGAGATGCAACGCTGGAGAGAAATGGGGCGAACTCTTAAGAGTAAATTTGAGTTTTCACAACCCATCATGGAATTTGTGGGACACATGGTTCACACACCAGGCAACAGAGCAGATCCCCAAAAGGCTGAGGCAATGAAAGATGTTTTGGCACCCACACAGCTCCAATGCTTCATGGGGGATGGTCAATCAGGGAGGGATGTTCCTCCCTAAGCTGGCACTGATCAACAAACCACCATGACAATTGCTCAGACAAGACCAAGCATGGTGTTGGGGAAACGTCAACAAATATCTTCCAGAATGTCAAGAACATGCTTATTTCACCGGGCATATTGGCACACTGTAGCCCAGGACTGTCCACAATAGTTATCATGGATGAAACCAAAAGAGAAAATGCTGGAAAATCTCAGCAGGTCTGGCAGCAGGAGAGAAAAGAGCTGACGTTTCGAGTCCAGATGACCCTTTGTCAAAACTAAAGGGCATAGAAAGTGGGAGATATTTATACTGCAGGGGGAGGGAATGAAAGATGAGTCAGAGCCACAGAAACACGGGGAAAGGCTGCTAATGGCAGCCCGTAGAGAGAATAGAAGGTGTGAATGGCCAATCGGCAGAGCAGCTGAAATCAGAGGGTAAACTGTGACAGATGAAGATGTGGGAGGAGGGGGGGAATGGGTGGGAGGTAAAATGGAGAAAAGGGTGGAGAGGGGAAGCAAAGGGAGAGAAAAGGTAAGGACAGGGGGATAAAATAGGAGAAAGAGTGGGGGAAAAGAAAAATGAAAAAAGACAACCAAGAAATAAAAAATGGAGAACAGTAAAAATTAAATGAAATGAAAACAAAGGGGTCGAGGTGGGGTTAAGTTAATTATCTGAAGTTGTTGAATTCAATGTTAGTCATAGAATCCCTACAGTGCAGAAGGAGGCCATTCAGCCCATCGAGTCTGCACCAACCACAATCCCACCCAAGTCCTATTCCCATAACCCCACTTATTAACCCTGCTAATCCCCCTAACACTAGGGTCAATTTTAGCATAGCCGGTCAACCTAACTCGCACATCTTTAGAGTGTGGGAGGAAATCGATGCACCCGGAGGAAACCCATACAGACACAGGGAGAATGTGGAAACTCCACACAGACAGTTACCCAAGCCAGGAATTGAACTGGGGTCCCTGGCACTGTGAGGCAGCAGTGTTAACCACTGTGCCACCGTGCTGCCCTAGAGATTGGAAGGCTGTAATGTGTCTAGCCGGAAGATGAGTTGCTGTTATAGTGGATGTATCAGTGCCAGGAATAGGAGCAGAACTCTTTCAAATTCAGAAAGATGGAGCAACCATTGTGTTATGTAGCTGGGTCACTGATAGAGAGGGAGAAAAGATACGCTGTAATCAAGGAGGAAGCATTGGCAGCCACACAGTCGTGTGAGAGGTTCACTGGCCACATCATACACCTCCAGTCTCCAGTCCACAATCCAGTCACTTTATTAAATACCAAGGGGCTAATAAAGATGTCAGCGAGAGTCCAGAGATTCCCGCTGAGACACGAGGTCGGATGCCACCATCGAATACTTAGAAGATGAGCAGAGAACAGCAGATGCATCGTCACACAACAGGAATGTTGGCCGGAGCTGAACAGGACAACAATCCTGTCGAGGATGTGTAGTCAGTTCACTGACTATAAAACTCCTACTGGCAACTAGGCCGGGGCTAAACAATATACAGGAAGGACAGAAAACCAGGGACCAATATAGATGTGCGGGGCAAGCTTTTCACACAGAAGGTGATGGGGGCCTGGGATGCACTGGTTTTCGGAACTGAGGACATGATTAAGAGGATGGCGGGGGGCATTCGTATTGTGCCACTAGAGGTGAAATTCTTCGACCGGCGTAAGACGAACAAAAGTGAAAGCATTTGCCAAGAATGTTTTCATTAATCAAGAACGAAAGTCAGAGGTTCGAAGAAGATCAGATACCGTCGTAGTTCCGACCTTAACCGTGCTGACTAGTGATCCGGACGCGCTATTCCCAAGACCCGCCAAGCAGCTTCCAGGAAACCAAAGTCTTTGGGTTCTGGGGGGGGGCAGTATGGTTGCAAAGCTGAAACTTAAAGGTATAAATTCCCCACAATACTGAGATTCCTGCATTGCTCAAAGTGTTGTTTCCTGATAAAATTGTTTGCTCCATATTTTGGCCACCCATTTTTGTAATATTCTCTAATTTTAGCACATTAGAACAAAGAACAGTGAGGTGGTTGAGGCAGTTACATTAGCCACATTTAAGACTTACCTTGATAGGCATATGAACAAACGGGGAATAGAGGGATATAAGCAGTTGGATATAAATGTGATTGGTGCAGGCTTGGAGGGCCGAAGGGCCTGTTCTTGTGCTGTACTGTTCTTTGTTCTATGTTCTAATGTGCTAAAATTAGAGAATATTGCAAAAATGGGTGGCCAAAATATGTGGCAAACAATTTCATCTGGAAGCAGCACTTTGAGCAACGCAGAAATCTCAGTATTGTGGAGGATTTATTCATCTACGATGAGAGATTGGTCAGACCAAGAATTGTCAGACTTGAGATCCTTTGAGATTAGGGCGGCACAGTGGCACAGTGGTCAGCATTGCTGCCTCACAGTGCCAGGGACCTGGGTTTGATTCCCGGTTTGGGTCACTGTCTGTGTAGAGTCTGCACATTCTCCCCGTGTCTGCATGGGTTTCCTCCGGGTGCTCCGGTTTTTTACCACTGTCTGAAAGACGTGCTGGTTAGGTGCATTGGCCATGCTAAATTCTCCCTCAGTGTACCCGAACAGGTGCCAGAATGTGGCGACCAGGGGATTTTCACAGTAACTTCATTGAAGTGTTAATATGAGCCTACTTGTGACTAATAAATAAACTTTAACTTTGATAAACACCCCAGAGACACCTAGGCATTACAAAGTGCGATGCTGGAATGCAATGTTTATTCTGATGACTTGGGATCTCAAAATCAGACAGGACATGATTTCAAGCTGCATCACTGGTCCAATCCATCACCAAGAGTAAATAAACCACTGGCGGATTCCTCATCTCCATCCAGATGTGGAGACAGTTGAAAATGGACATTTCTGAGCTCCAGGGAAAGACATTCCTCGTGACTGTTGGACTATTACTCATCAAATTCCTACAGTGCAGAAGGATGCCATTCGGCCCAACAAGTCTGCACCAACCACAATCCCACCCAGGCCCTATCGCCATAACCCCACCTATTTACCCTAGCTAGTCCCCCTGACACTAAGGGGCAATTTAGCATGGCCAATCCACCTAACCCGCACATCTTTGGACTGTGGGAGGAAATCGGAGCACCCGCAGGAAACCCACGCAGACACGAGGAAAATGTGCAAACTCCACACAGACAGTCACCCGAGGCCGGAATTGAACCCGGATGTGTGGGGTTACAGGGATAAGGTGTGACTGTTGTGGGTGTAGACCCGATGGGCTGAATGGCTTCCTCTGCACTGTAGGGATTCTATGATACAAGAGTGAGAGGTGCGACACTGGAGAGAAATGGGGTTTCCTCCCACAGTCCAAAGATGTGCAGGTTAGGTTGATTGGCCATGCTAAATTGCCCCTTAGCGCCAGGGGGACGAGCTAGGGTAAATGCATGGGGTTATGGGGATAGGGCCTGGGTGTAATTGTGGTTGGTGCAGACTCAATGAGCCGAACTGTATGATTCTATGACTCTACAATGGATTTGTCCACACAACTGGTTCATCCAGGTGCCACAAACAAACGGAGAGGGAAAGAGGGGAGTAAGAACAGTCCAAACTTTGCTGAAAAGGAACGATATCAACTTGGCACCATTGTTCCACACTGCTTCAGAATGTTTTCTCTCTGTCAGAATGCCTGATGGGAAGAAGACTACAAACTCAACTTCCGGTTCTCGTGCCAGGTTTAAAAGCAACTGATATTGAGAGAGTAAGGGAGAAGGAGGACGGTGGAATTTGAATTAATTCAATAAAATAATAGTTCAAGGGGCAATTAGGAATGGGCAACAAATGCTGGACATGCCAGCGATACCCACATCCCATAGCAGAAAAAGTAAAATAAAAACAGAGCTTGGAGAGCGATAGTTCTGTGTGAAGCCTCGTGCTGATTCTGTATTGTACATAATTAGCCTAATGTTCAACAAAGGTAATGTTTACCAACCATCTATCCTCCAGCTGAATGTGTAAATCTTGATCCATGACCACCACATCCAACACACACAATGATGATCAGCACACACGCTCACTCACACGCAGACACACACAGCATGAGTTATGGTCCTCTGTCTTATGGTCTTATGGGATGGACCAATTCTGCATTTCCTTTCCCTGCAGAATGCCAGTCCCAGCCTCTTGATACTTCCCCTAAACATTCACTCCCTCCACCACTGACGCACTGTGGCAGCAATGTATACCATATATAAGACGCACTGCAGCAACTCACCAAGGCTCCTTCGACAGCACCTTCCAAAAACATGACCATGGCGGTCTAGAAAGTCAAGAGCAGCAGACACATGGGAAGTTCCCCTCTGAGCCACTCATCATCCTGACTTGGAAATATAAATCGCTGGGTCAAAATCCTGGAACTCCCTCCCTAACAGCACTGTGGGTGTACCTACGCCTCAGGGACTGCAGCGGTTCAAGAAGGCAGCTCAGCACCACCCTCTCAAGGGGCAATTAGGGGTGGGCAACAGACGTCTCATCCCTGCACCTCCTCGTAACTGCAGCACTGGTCCTGTTTCCAACAAGGGTTGTCTCTGGCCCATTTAGAAGTTCAACAGTGAAGTGAACATTCTGAAGTTCGGAAACATTTACCATTTGAGTTAGCCAATACGATGCAGCATAGAAGAATCTGGAATTTTAAAAAATGGACAAGAGGAAATGTTGTTACAGTCCCTCTCTCGAAGAACATGCAGAGTGATAGAGCGAGGGAAAGAAACATCGGCGAAGGAAAATGAGAGGTGGAAAGAAAGTGCAAAATTGGAGTGTGTGGGTGAGAGGGAGAGAGAGAGAGACAGAGAGAGAGACAGAGAGAGAAAGAGAGAGAGAGAGAAAGAAGACAGAGAGAGAGAGAGAAAGAGAGACAGAGAGAGAGACAGAGAGAGAAAGAGAGAGAGAGAGAAAGAAGACAGAGAGAGAGAGAGAGAGAAAGAGAGACAGAGAGAGAGAGAGACAGAAAGAGAGAGGGAGAGAGAAAGGACTTGGGCAGAAAACAAAAAATGTGCAGTCAGAAAAGAATGTTTGAGGTCAAAGAGAGCGGATGATTGATCCTGAGCTGTGGAATAGGAGGACAATGGAGAACAATATAGGTTGACAAAGAGAAGGAGTTACAGATACAAACAGGAGAGGAAGATTATAGAATCATAGAATCCCTACAGTGCAGAAGAAGGCCTTTCGGTCCATCAAGTCTGTGCCGACTCTCCGAAAGAGCATCTTACCCAGGCCCAACCCCCACCCCACCCCATTCCTGTAATTCCGTGCATTTACCATGGATAATCCCCCCCCTAACCTACACATCTTGGGACACTAAGGGGCAATTTAGCATGGCCAATCCACCTAACCCGCACATCTTTGGAGTGTGAGAGGAAACCGGAGCACCCGGAGGAAACCCCAGCAGACACGGGGAGAACGTGCAAACTCCACACACATAGT
This sequence comes from Mustelus asterias, assembly GCF_964213995.1. NCBI lineage: Eukaryota > Metazoa > Chordata > Chondrichthyes > Carcharhiniformes > Triakidae > Mustelus > Mustelus asterias. The sequence continues at coordinate 6,933,769 of NC_135814.1, forward strand.
CACCCAAGCCGGGAATCGAACCCGGGTCCCTGGCGCTGTGAGGCAGCAGTGCTAACCACTGGGCCACTGTGTGAGAAGGGAAGAACAGATAAAACTGGCAAAGCGACCAAAACAGGAGAGGCCAGACTGTTAAAAGATCAGATGTGTGACAGGATAAAGTTGCAAAGAAGAGAACTGGGTTCACAGCTACTTGTTGTTAAGCCTGAATGTGTGCGTGTTTATGGGGTGGAGGGAAAGGAATGGGATGAGAAACTATTGTGGAAAGTCTCTTTGCCACAATGTGTGGAGGAGAAGGTGGAGGAAGTTTTACTTGCGGCAACACTTTGTCTGAGTTGCATGTAAACGGTGGGCTGCGCTGCTGTTTATCCCTGCCCAGATAGGCCACTTCCCACTGTGTCAGCTCAGGGCAGGAAAACCACGGTTATCATTGGCTTTGAAACAAGTTTTTAGATACGACCTACGCCTCGGGAGAAAGTTACTCACAGTCCAACTCCAGGGAGTGAGAGAGACAGCCAGACAGAGCAGGGAATGGGGAGCTGAGAGAGACAGACAGACAGAGCAGGGAATGGGGAGCTGAGAGAGACAGACAGACAGAGCAGGGAATGGGGAGCTGAGAGAGAGACAGACAGACAGAGCAGGGAATGGGGAGCTGAGAGAGAGACAGACAGACAGAGCAGGGAATGGGGAGCTGAGAGAGAGACAGACAGACAGAGCAGGGAATGGGGAGGTGAGAGAGACAGACAGACAGAGCAGGGAATGGGGAGCTGAGAGAGAGACAGACAGACAGAGCAGGGAATGGGGAGCTGAGAGAGAGACAGACAGACAGAGCAGGGAATGGGGAGCTGAGAGAGACAGACAGACAGAGCAGGGAATGGGGAGCTGAGAGAGAGACAGACAGACAGAGCAGGGAATGGGGAGCTGAGAGAGAGACAGACAGACAGAGCAGGGAATGGGGAGCTGAGAGAGAGACAGACAGACAGAGCAGGGAATGGGGAGCTGAGAGAGACAGACAGACAGAGTAGGGAATGGGGAGCTGAGAGAGAGACAGACAGACAGAGCAGGGAATGGGGAGCTGAGAGAGAGACAGACAGACTAAGCAGGGAATGGGGAGCTGAGAGAGAGACAGACAGAGCAGGGAATGGGCAGCTGAGAGAGACAGACAGAGCAGGGAATGGAAAGCTGAGAGAGACAGACAGAGCAGGGAATGGGAAGCTGAGAGAGACAGACAGAGCAGGGAATGGGGAGCTGAGAGAGACAGACAGACAGAGCAGGGAATGGGCAGCTGAGAGAGACAGACAGAGCAGGGAATGGGCAGCTGAGAGAGACAGACAGAGCAGGGAATGGGCAGCTGAGAGAGACAGACAGAGCAGGGAATGGGGAGCTGAGAGAGACAGACAGAGCAGGGAATGGGCAGCTGAGAGAGACAGACAGAGCAGGGAATGGGGAGCTGAGAGAGACAGACAGAGCAGGGAATGGGGAGCTGAGAGGGACAGACAGACAGAGCAGGGAATGGGGAGCTGAGAGGGACAGACAGACAGAGCAGGGAATGGGGAGCTGAGAGAGACAGACAGACAGAGCAGGGAAGGGGAGCTGAGAGAGAGACAGACAGAGCAGGGAATGGGCAGCTGAGAGAGACAGACAGAGCAGGGAATGGGGAGCTGAGAGTGTGATGCAGATAGTGAGAGAAACAGTGCGAAAAATTGCTAAGAAAATCAAATGAAGAGAAACAGGAGACAAATTAAAATCAGGAATAAGTCAGAAGCTTGCAGGGAGGAGAGAGGGATGAGAGCAAGCAAGTGCGATGAACAGCAAGTGCTGCATAGATAGTTAAATGCAGAGCATAAACACAAGATCCTTCTCGCACTGACCACCCCCCCCTCGCCCACCCCAGCATCCCTCCCCCCCACTGTACATTACCTATACCTTTTCTATTGGCTCCTCACTTTCTTGCATTCTGCCCGTTGATTTCTTGGTAGAGATAGAGTTCAAACTTCAGACTATGCACGTCTCCATATACCATCACACTTCCATTCCTGACCGGGAATGCAAACAGCTTGCTTCGCTGCCTAAATCTGTCACACTAGTTTGGCAGACTTGTTTAGGAGTTCTCCTTACTGGGACAGGGCTGCCTGTAGCTTGATATACACATAGCAGAGTTTCACTGAGCGCTCTGCCATACACTGTGCAGTCACTGAGAGATCAGGTTCAAATCGCAGAGTGAATGTTTCGGATTGCAAGAGGTTACTCTAATCAAGTGGTTCAAACGACGCATATTTAGGATAATGGATACCCGGGAGTGAGCTACAGGCTGAAATGTAATTGAAGTGTTTAGACGGTTTATAAATAGGAGTGTAGATAATGTTACAATCCCCAGAGTCTAGTAACTTCTTAAAAATAAACACCCACAATGACTACAGAAAGATTGCACAAGATGTCACTTATTTGGATTCAATAAATAATTGGAATTAAAAGTCTAATGGTGACCATTGTCGATTGCTGTAAAAACCCATCTGGTTCACTAATGTGCTTTAGGGGAGGAAACCTGCTGTTCTTACCCGGTCTGGCCTACATGTGACTCCAAACCCACAGAACTGTGGTTGACTCTCGAATGCCATCTGAAATGGAGGGCAGTTAGGGATGGGCAATAAATGTGAGGCCCAGCCAATGATGCCCACATCCCGTAAAATGAATAAATAAAACATTTACTGTAACAAATGACTAACAGTAACATTATTAAAGCATTAATTAACAGGTAAAAGATATTTTGAATAAAAAGGTCAATTTCAGGTCAATTAGGGCGGCACGTTGGCACAGTGATTAGCACTGCTGCCTCACAGTGCCAGGGACCTGGGTTTGTTTCCCAGCTTGGGTCACTGTCTGTGTGGAGTTTGCATGTTCTCCCCGCGTCTGCATGGGTTTCCTCCGGGTGCTCCGGTTTCCTCCCACAGTCCAAAGATGTGCGGGTTAGGTGGATTGGCCATGCTAAATTGTCCCTCAGTGTCAGGGGGACTAACTAGGGTAAATGCATAGGGTTATGGGGATAGGGCCTGGGTGGGACTGTGGCCGGTGCAGATTCGATGGGCCGAATAGCCTCCTTCTGCACTGTAGGAATTCTATGATTCTATGATCATTTTAAGTAGTCCACACAAGGTGCATGGTGCGCTCACATAGTTACAAGCATTCTTACTTTCAAAAATATGGCATCATGTGCAATCTTACAGTCTTTCCAATTTGTCCTCAGTTTTGTAGGATTTCTCACTTTCTATCCAATTATTTTGGACCTAGAGTTGCGCTCACCAACAGCTGTATTCTCTATGAAGCCCCAAACATGGGTTACCACCAGCGAGGCGTGTGCCTACAAAGCCTCTCTCACTCAGGTCATGATTGTCCTGATGGTACAGAGTTCCCAGAAACTCCCTTCTCCAACACACTGACACAGTCTGGTATGCTCTGGCATCACTTCAACAGCAGCAATGGCTATTGTATAATCTAAAATCCCTCATCCTTCCTGCCTTCCGTGTTCTGTCCTTTCCAATTGGGGAGAGTTACAGAACAAAGAGATCTAGGGGTACATGTTCATAGCTCCTTGAAAGTGGAGTCACAGGAGGACAGAGTGGTGAAGAAGGCATTTGACATTCTTGGTTTCATCGGTCAGAACATTGAATACAGGAGTTGGGACGTCTTGTTGAAGTTGTACAAGACATTGGTAAGGCCACACTTGGAATACTGTGTACAGTTCTGGTCACCCTATTATAGAAAGGATATTATTAAACTAGAAAGAGTGCAGGAAAGATTTACTAGGATGCTACCGGGACTTGATGGTTTGAGTTATAAGGAGAGGCTGATAGACTGGGACTTTTTTCTCTGGAGCGTAGGAGGCTGAGGGGTGATCTAATAGAGGTCTATAAAATAATGAGGGGCACAGATCAGCTAGACAGTCAATATATTTTCCCAAAGGTAGGGGAGTCTAAAACTCGAGGGCATAGGTTTAAGGTGAGAGGGGAGAGATACAAAAGTGTCCAGAGGGGTAATGTTTTCACACAGAGGGTGGTGAGTGTCTGGAACAAGCTGCCCGAGGTAGTAGTAGAGGCAGATACAATTTTGTCTTTTAAAAAGCATTTAGATAGTTACATGGATAAGATGGGTATAGAGGGATATGGGCCAAATGCGGGCAATTGGCATTAGCTTAGGGGTTTAAAAAAAAGGGCGGCATGGACAAGTTGGGCCGAAGGGCCTGTTTCCATGCTGTAAACCGCTATGACTCTATGACTCTAATTACATAGCATACACAGTAATACGCTCTCTGTGCTATTCTCAGAGACTTGCTTCAACACCAGGATTTGTTCAAAGACAGGCAAGCAGAAAACTGTTCTATTCAGGATGTGGAGATGCTGGCGTTGGACTGGGGTGAGCACAGTAAGAAGTCTCACAACACCAGGTTAAAGTCCAACAGGTTTTTTCGGAATCATGAGCTTTCAGAGCGCTACTCCTTCATCAAGTGAAACACCTAATGTGGAGGGACAGGTCATATTGAGGAAGCAGAGGGGCTTCCGAAGGACTTGGACAGGTTAGGAGAGTGGGCAAAGAAGTGGCAGATGGATTACAATGTGGAAAAGTGTGAGGTTATGCACTTTGGAAGGAGGAATGGAGGCATAGACTATTTTCTAAATGGGAAAATGCTTAGGAAATCAGAAACACAAAGGGATTTGGGAGTCATTGTTTAAGATTCTCTTAAGGTTAACGTGTAGATTCAGTCGGCAGTTAGGAAGGCAAATGCAATGTTAGCATTCATGTCAAAAGGGCTAGAATACAAGAGCAAGGATGTACTTCTGAGGCTGTATAAGGCTCTGGTCAAACCCCATTTGGAGTATTGTGAGCAGTTTTGGGCCCCATATCAAAGAAAGGACGTGCTGGCCTTGGAAAGGGTCCAGAGGAGGTTCACAAGAATGATCCCTGGAATGAAGAACTTGTCATATGAGGAACGGTTGAGGATTCTGGATCTGTACTCGTTGGAGTTTAGAAGGATGAGGGGGGATCTTATTGAAACTTACAGGATACTGCGAGGCTTGGATAGAGTGGATGTGGAGAGGATGTTTCTATTAGTAGGAAAAACTAGAACCAGAGGGCACAACCTCAGACTAAAGGGATAAAACAGAGATGAGGAGGAATTTCTTCAGCCAGAGAGTGGTGAATCTGTGGAAATCTTTGCCGCAGAAGGCTCTGGAGACCAGGTCATTGAGTGTCTTTAAGACAGAGATAGATAGGTTCTTGATTAATAAGGGGATCAGGGGTTATGGGGAAAAAGCAGGAGAATGGGGATGAGAAAAATATCAGCCATGATTGAATGGCGGAGCAGACTCGATGGGCCGAGTGGCCTAATTCTGCTCTTATGGTCTAATGAAGGAGCAGCGCTCCGAAAGCTCGTGATACCAAAAATCCCTGTTGGACTTTGACTTGGTTTTGTGAGACTTCTAACTGTTCTATTCAGAGAGAGCCTTGCTTGTTTTGCATAAATCCCACTGTTCTGAACTGTCAAATGAAAGAAAAACATGCTGACCCCACCCTGTTGCAATTATCTTCCCATTTACCCTTTGTTTCTTAGCTGTTCATCCTCATGGCAACCCAGGTCACCATTTCTTAATGGCCCATAATTAGAAAATCAAATAACCCTCTTTAAAAAAAATTTGCTCTTCAAAGGATGTTCACGAAATAAAATGTAAGCTTTTCCAAGCACGTGAGTCATCACAGTACCCAGAGTGAGTTACCGGCTAGATTCTAATCAAGGACGTCCAATGATTTATATCAAATAGTAGATACCATGTTACAGGCTGGCATCCAATTGAGGGGTTCAGCTCAGATGGTTTATCAACATAGGAACATATGAAATAGGGGAAGAAATAAGCCATTCGGTCACTCAAACCTGCTCCACCATTCAATAAGATCATAGTTGATCTGTTGATGTTTCAAATTCCACATTCCCAACTGCCACCAAAAACCTTTGACCGCTTTGCCTAATAAAACCTATCTACCTCCATCTTAAAAACATTCAGTGACCCTGCCTCCACTGCCTTCTGAGGAAAAGTGTTTCAAAGGGAAAAACATCCTCCTCATCTCTCTTCTAAAAAGGCGACCCCTAATTTAAAAACTGCGTCCCCTAGTTCTGGACTCACCCACAAGAGGAAACATCCTTCCCACATCCACCTTGCCAAGGCTGTTCAGGATCTTATAAACTTCAATCAAGTTACACCCCCCAACCCCACCCCCCACCACCAACCCCCCCCCCCCCCCCCCCCCCCACCCCCTAGTTACATAGAAGTGGCTTTCAATTTGTTTTATGCTGTGGTAGCTGCAAAATAAATTTGAGTACTGCATCTGGGCTTTATTATTTTGTTTTGATTTGATTTGATTTGATTTATTATTGTCACATGTATTAGTATACAGAGGGCGGCATGGTAGCACAGTGGTTAGCACTGCTGCTTCACAGCTCCAGGGTCCCGGGTTCGATTCCCGGCTCGGGTCACTGTCTGTGTGGAGTTTGCACATTCTCCTCGTGTCTGCGTGGGTTTCCTCCGGGTGCTCCGGTTTCCTCCCACAGTCCAAAGATGTGTGGGTTAGGTTGATTGGCCAGGTTAAAAATTGTCCCTAAGATGTGTAGTTAGAGGGATTAGCGGGTAAATATGTGGGGGTAGGGCTTGGGTGGAATTGTGGTCAGTGCAGACTCGATGGGCCGAATGGCCTCCTTCTGCACTGTAGGGTTTTTATGTTTCTAAAAGTATTGTTTCTTGCACGCTATACAGACAACGCATACCGTTCATAGAGAAGGAAAAAAGAGAGTGCAGAATGTAGTGTTACAGTCATAGCTAGGGTGTAGAGAAAGATCAACTTAGTGCGAGGTAAGTCCATTCAAAAGTCTGATGGCAGCAGGGAAGAAGCTGTTCTTGAGTTGGTTGGTACGTGTCCTCAGACTTCTGTACCCTTTTCCCAACAGGAGAAGCTGGAAGAGAGAATGTCCGGGAAGCGTGGAGTCCTTGATTATGTTGACTACTTTTCCGAGGCAGTGGGAAGTGTAGAAAGAGTCAATGGATGGGAGGCTGGTTTGCGTGATGGATTGGGCTACATTCACAACCCTTTGTAATTTCTTGTGGTCTTGGGCAGACCAGGAGCCATACCAAGCTGTGATACAACCAGAAAGAATGCTTTCTATGGTGCATCTGTAGACGTTGGTGAGAGTCGTAGCTGATGTGCCAAATTTCCTTAGTCTCCTGAGAAAGTAGAGGAGTTGGTGGGCTTTCTTAACTATATTGTCGGCATTGGGGGGACCAGGACAAGTTGTTGATGATCTGGACGTCTAAAAACATGAAGTTCTCGACCCTTTCTACTTCGTCACCATTGCTGTAGACAGGGGTATGTTCTCCACTACACTTCCTAAAGCCGATGACAATCTCCTTCATTTTGTTGACATTGAGGGAGAGATTATTGTCATCGCACCAGTTTCACACCAGGCAGAAAGTAGTGAAAGAATTAATTAGTAGGTCTTATAATAGCCTTCTTCCTTGTCGGAGATGAGCGATACTGTTCTAAATATCTGATTTGTATCGATTTAATTTTATTATTGTCACATGTATTAACATAGTGAAAAGTATTGTTTCTTGCACGCTATACAGACAAAGCATACCGTTCATAGAGAAGGAAACAAGAGAATGCAGAATGTAGTGTTACAGTCATAGCTAGGGTGTGGAGAAAGATCAACTTAATGTGAGGTAGATCCATTCAAAAGTCTGACAGCAGCAGGGAAGAAGCTGTTCTTGAGTCGGTTGGTACGTGTCCTCAGACTTTTGTATCTTTTTCCTGACCGAAAAAGCTGGAAGAGAGAATGTCCGGGGTGCGTGGGGTCCTTAATTATGCTGGCTGCTTTTCCGAGGCAGCGGGAAGTGTAGACAGAGTCAATGGATGGGAGGCTAGTTTCCAATATCCAATGTCCAAATATCCAATTTATGCAGAGAGTTAGTGAAGGAAAAGTTGTTTTGCTAAAGTAGAATTGTTGCCTATAATGACTATAAACATATTGACTCTATTAAGAACTGCTCATTTAATGTTCAATAAATTAATCAGTTCCTTATAGACTAGTTGCGTGGTCTGATAGAAAATGTATTCTGCTTTTCTGAAATCAAGATCAGGCAGTGGCAAAATACTTAAGCAAAGGATACATTGATAATATTCTCCATTCGAACCCCAGGCTTCACTACCTTTGGAGAGTGGGAGGAAACCAGAGCACTTGGAGGAGACTCACGCAGGCACAGGGAGAATGCGCAAACTCCACGCAGACAGTGACCTAAGCCGGGAATTGAACCCAGGTCCCTGGCGCTGAGAGGCAGCAGTGCTAACCACTGTGCCACCATGCTGTCCTAAATCTGGAAATATGAAGTTACTCTCGGGAATGAAACCATCTAGTTCACAAATGCTGCCATTCTTACCTGGTCCAGCCTATGTGTGACCCTTGAACCTCTGAAATGGCCCAGCAAGCCACTGAGTTCATGAGCAACAAAACCCAGGAAACAGAAACCGATTCATCCAACAGGGAAAGCTGAAACAAAGGAACCTTATATCTTAAATGATTACAGCATTGTTTCACTTTAGATGGCCATTAATTGGCCAGCCAGCATAATATCGCGTTAACAATGCTGAACCTGGGTGCACACTGAATGTAAAATTCAGGTCAGTATCAACATCAATCCAGTTATACCCAGGACAAAACATACCAACATCCTGCAACTTCCCTTCTCCCCATTTTTGGCCATGTTTGTTTGTTATTGATTACCTCTTCCTTAAAACTGGCCCAATTAGTTTTAAGTTTATTTATTAGTGTCACAAGTGGTACAGCGCCAGGGACACGGGTTCAATTCCTGGCTTGGGTCACTGTGCGGATTCTGCACGTCCTTCCCATGTCTGCGTGGGTTTCCTCCGGGTGCTCCGGTTTCCTCCCACAAGCTGTGATGTGCGGGTTTAGTGGATTGGCCATGCTAAGTTGCCTCTTAGTGTCAGGGGGACTAGCTGGTATAAATGCATGGGGTTATGGGGATAGAGCCTGGATGGGATTGTCATTTGTGCAGACTTGATGGGCCGAATGGCCTTCTTCTGAACTGTAGGGGTTCTATGATTCTAAGTAGGCTTACATTAACACTGCAATGAAGTTATTGTGAAAATCCCCTAGTCGCCACACGTCGGCACCTGTTCGGGTAACACTGAGGGAGAATTTAGCAATGCACCTAACCAGCACGTCTTTGGACAGTGGGAGGAAACCGGAGCACCCGGAGGAAACCCACGCAGACACGGAGAAAACGTGGAAACTCCACACAGACAGTGACCCAAGTCGGGAATCGAACCCGGGTCCCTGGCGCTGTGAGGCAGCAGTGCTGACCACTGTGCCACTCCATCCAAAGTGGACTCCAGCCAAAGAGTGGCAACTCTCAACAACAGTAAGAAGCACGTAAGAAGCAGTACTTCTTACTGTGTTTACCCCAGTCCAATGCCGGCATCTCCACATCATAACTCTCAACAATACAGCACTCTTGTCAGTGCTGTTCTGGAATATTGTCTGGAGGTGAAGTTTTTAAAAACTTCGTCCCTGATGAAAGATTTATTCTCAAAAATATAAGCATTTGTAACGTGTCATTTAAAAAATGTCTGCTGTAAATCAAAGGACGTTTGTTATTGTATTGCACCTGCTGTAAGATGTAATAGCAACATTGCAATTATTGAAATGAATTGCGAACTCCAAGTTATATATAGATCAGAGGGGGGGTGGTGGAGGGGGGGGAGGGGTGGGGGGGGGGGGGGGGGGGAGACGCTGCTAAATATAGCAATACTGGCCTGGTAGGCATGCTGAACATGTTGGCTAACAGTGACTGGGTGTACTTTGTATCATTATCTCATCCACGTGAGTTCCACAACATCAGCATTATCCAGTCATTGCACATCACATTGATTCAGAATCATATATCCGCAGCCCAGTTCGCTTTGGGCATTATAGATCAAGACTATTTTCTTAACATCCTGCAAGAACATCTTATGTATTAGTGGCAACAGGAAGTTCCTTTTTATTTGATTTGATTAATTGTTGTCACATGTATTAACATACAGTGAAAAGTATTGTTTCTTGCGCGTTATACAGACAAAACATACAGTTCATAGAGAAGGAAACGAGAGAGTGCAGAATGTAGTGTTACAGTCATAGCTAAGGTGTAGAGAAAGATTAACTTAATGCAAGGTAAGTTCACTCAAAAGTCTGATGGCAGCAGGGAAGAAGCTGTTCTCGAGTCGGTTGGTACGTGACCTTAGACTTTTATATCTTTTTCCCAAAGGAAGAAGGTGGAAGAGAGAATGTCTGAGGTGCGTGGGATTCTTAATTATGCTGGCTGCTTTGCCGAGGCAGCAGGAAGTGTAGGCAGAGTCAATGGATGGGAGGCTGGTTTGCGTGATGGATTGGGCTACACTCACGACCTTTCGTAGTTTCTTGTGGTCTTGGGCAGAGCAGGAGCCATACCAAGCTGTGATACAACCAGAAAGAATGCTTTCTATGGTGCATCTGTAAAAGTTGGTGAGAGTCGTAGCTGACATGCCAAATTTCCTTAGTCTTCTGAGAAAACAGAGGCGTTGGTGGGGCTTTCTTAACTGGTGATCTGGACACCTAAAAACTTGAAGCTCTCGACACTTTCTACTTCGTCCCCATTGATGTAGACAGGGGCATGTTCTCCTTCACGCTTCCTGAAGTCGATGACAATCTCCTTCGTAGTAATTGATGTTAATGTAATAGTAATATCACCAGGCAATGGCCCAGTTGTATTGTCGCTTGACTATGAATCCAGAAGCTCGGCTAACGTTCTGGGCTCCCGGGTTCGAATCCCACCACGGCAGATGGTGCAATTTGAATTCAATAAAAAATATCTGGAATTAAGAATCTACTGATGACCATGAAACCGTTGCTGATTGTCGGAAAAACCCATCTGGTTCACTAATGTTCTTTAGGGAAGGAAATCTGCCGTCCTTACCTGGTCTGGCCAACATGTGACTCCAGAGCCACAGCAATGTGGTTGACTCTCAACTGCCCTCGGGCAACAAATGCTGGCCAGCCAGCGATGCCCATGTCCCATGAACGAATAATAAAAATATCCTGAGGCGCTTCATGGGAGAATATTTACATAACCTCTTTAATTCAATGCAACGTCCCAATGTCACAGGAGCACCATCCAAATACGACACCGAACCACAAAAGGAGACATTAGGTCAAATGACCAAAAGCTTGATCAAAGAAGTGGGTTTTAAAGAAGTATCTCAATGAAAGATTCAAGAAGGAAGATGGAGTTGTGCAGAGAGGGAATTGTAGATCTTGGCCGAGACCACTAAAGGCACTGCCAACAATGGTGGGGCACGGTAGCACAGTGGTTAGCTACTTCACAGCGCCAAGGACCTGGATTCAATTCCCGGCTTGGGTCACTGTCTGTGTGGAGATTGCATGTTCTCTGTGTGTCTACGTGGGTTTCCTCCGGGTGCTCTGGTTTCCTCCCACATTCTGAAAGATGTGCTGGTTAGGAGCATTGACCCGAATAAGAGCCAGGCTGTGGCGACTAGGGGAATTTCACAGTAACTTCATTGCAGTGTTAATGTAAGCCTTACTTGTGACTAATAAATAAACTTTACTTTTACTTTACTTATTATGATTGGGAATTCACAAAAGGCCACAATTAGAGCCACACACAGATATTTCAGAGGGTCGTAGGGCTGAATAGAGTTGCAGAGAAAAGGAGGGGTAAGGTCATGGACAGATTTGAACGAGAAAGAGAATTTTAAAACCAAAACATTGCTTAACTGGGAGCCAGTGTAGTTTAGCGAACAAAAATTAATACCGAGACATAGAACATCAGTTCCAATTGTAAAGCTTGGTATTGGAAGATACTACGGTGGCACAGTGCCTAGCACTGTTGCCTCACAGTGCCAGGGACCCGGGTTCGATTCCCAGCTTGGGTCACTGTCTGTGCAGAGTCTACGTGGGTTTCTTCCGGGTGCTCCGGTTTCCTCCCACAGTCGGAAAGACATGCTGGTTCGGTGCATTGGCCGTGCTAAATTCTCCCTCAGTGTACCCAAACAGGTGCCGGAGTGTGACGACTTCGGGAGTACCATGGAGTTTTGGTCTCCTTATTTGAAAGATATAATTATGTTAGAAGCAGTTTAGAAGTTCACTCAACTCATCCCTGGACTGAAGGATTGTGAAGAAATGTTATAAACAGGTTGGTTCAATACCCATGGAGTTTCGAAGGATGAGGTGTGATCTTATTGAAACATATGAGATTTTGAGGGAACTTGGAATGGCGGATACTGGATGTTTCCTCTTGTGGGGGAAGAATAGAACAAGAGGACATTTTAAGAATAAGAAGTCTCCTTTTTAAGATGGAGATGAGAATTGTTTTTCCTCTCAGTGGATTATTGCTATGTGGAATTCTGGTCCCCAATGAAGGTCAGGTTAGATCATCTACATTTTTGGAATGGAATGTTGGCATTTATAGTGAAAGGAATAGAATATAAAGGTAAGAACAAAGAACAATACAGCACAGGAACAGGCCCTTTGGCCCTCCAAGCCCGTGCCGCTCCCTGGTCCAAACTAGACCATTCTTTTGTATCCCTCCATTCCCACTCCGTTCATGTGGCTATCTAGATAAGTCTTAAACGTTCCCAGTGTGCCCGCTTCCACCACCTTGCCTGGCAGCGCATTCCAGGCCCCCAGTACTGTTGCAACTATACAAGGCATTGGTGAGACCGCACCTGGAGTATTGTGCACAGTTTTGGTCCCCTTATTTGAGGAAAAATGTAGTGGCATTGGAGGCAGTTCAGGGGAGGTTCATTAGATTGATTCCCGAGATGAGGGGTTAGTCGTATGAAGAGAGATTGAACAATTTAGGCCGACACTCTCTGGAATTTAGAAGAAAGAGGGGAGATCAAATTGAGATGATAAAAGGTATGGATAAAGTAGACGTGGAGCGGATGTTTCCTCTTGTAGAGCGTTCTAGGGTGAGAGGCCTTAGGAAAAGGGCTAGCAAATTTAAAACAGAGTTGAGGAGAAACTACTTCTCCCAAAGGGTTGTGAATCTGTGGAATTCGCTACCCCAAAGTGCAGTGGATGCTGGGACAGTGAGTAAATTTGAGGAGTTAGACAGATTTTTAATTGGTAATGGGTTGAAGAGTCACAGGGAGAAGGCAGGAAAATGGGGATGAGGAGCATATCAGCCATGATCAAATGGCAGAACAAACTTGATGGGCCAAATGGCCTAATTCTACTCCTATATCTTGTGAACTTATTGTGATTGACAAGACAGTCAATGGTTATAGGGGCAGTTAAAGGAAAGTTGACAGCACCACCAGGGTACCTTACTCGGGTGGCTATCGATCAAATTATTACATCCATCCAAAAGTTTAGTTTATAAATGTTCTTTCTTCCTCCCCACATCTGATGAGGGGTGAATGTGGAGAGGCAAGAAAAGGTATTTCTAGTGCACCAACTCACCCAAAACACGGTCCACTCCTTCAGTCATGTAGAAAGCTAGCAGAGAAGGCCTTCCACTTCGCATTGGGATTGCATGTGGAAGCATATTGGCTGTAGGAGGTAACTTGAATAAACTTGGGTAACCAGAACCTGCATTCCCTTAGCTTCTTATGAGCCCATTGCTGATGCCAATTCCAAGGAGAAAAACACATCTCTAGCCCCGGTGTTAGATAGCAATTTGCACTTACTGAAATAACTCCAGGCGTCTTTGCAACGTCAAACATTTGCAGAGGTAAATTTATCAGAACACAAGGCCTGGGATCTACCGTGAAATTTCCTCTTGATCACTCAAAGTGACGGATGAATTGCGAGAACAGCAACCTAGCAATTTTAGCCCAAGCTGTCTGCATTCAACAGGGGACAATTCCAATATTTCAACAGGACTGGGACCAGATCAACTGTACATTCAATTCTGTACCTTAAGTGCTCAACCAATGTCCAAAGTTTATTCCATGGATGCTGGCAGCTCTACTCTAAAAGTGTGAGGTGATTCACTTTGGAAGGAGTAACAGGTAAGATAATTGGTAGTGTGGATAAACAGAGAGATCTCGGTGTCCATGTGCATAGATCCCTGAAAGTTGGCACCCAGGTTGATAGGGCTGTTAAGAAGGCGTATGGAGTGTTAGCTTTTATTGGTAGAGGGATTGAGTTTTGGAGCCAGGAGGTCATGTTGCAGCTGTACAAAACTCTGGAGGGGCCGCACATGGAGTCTTGTGTACAGTTCTGGTCGCCGCATTAAAGGAATGATGTGGAAGCATTGGAAAGGGTGCAGAGGAGATTTACTAGGATGTTGCCTGGTATGGTGGGAAGGTCTTATGAGGAAAGGCTGAGGGACTTGAGGTTGTTTTCATTAGAGAGAAGGTGGTTAAGAGGTGACTTAATAGGGGCATACAAGATGATCAGAGGATTAGATCGGGTGGATAGTGAGAGCCTTTTTCCTCGGATAGTGATAGCTAGCACGAGGGGACATAGCTTTAAATTGAGGAGTGATAGATATAGGACAGATGTCAGAGGTAGGTTTTTCACTCAGAGAGTAGTAAGGGCGTGGAATGCCCTGCCTGCAGCAGTAGTGGACTCGCCCACATTAAGGGCATTTAAATGGTCATTGGATAAACATATGGATGATATTGGAATAGTGTAGGTTAGATGGGCTTTAGATTGGTTTCACTGGTTAGCGCAACATCGAGGGCTGAAGGGCCTGTACTGCGCTGTAATGTTCTATGTTCACTGCCTTATCCAAATTACTATTTTTCATATTAATTTTCCATTACACTTTACAAATTTCTTATCAATTTCCTCCTGGGCCTAGTGGGTAGCACTCAGTCTATAGTCAAGACCCACTTCAGTTTGAAACATCAATGCCACACAAGTTGTGGGAAGTTACTGGAATCCATCAGCAGGCAAGACTGACTGAATGCATAAGGCAAGTATTAATTGATCAGAGCTTCAGCATGGCTTTGTGAAGCAGTTCATCATGTCTGGCTAATCTAGTTGATTTTTTTGGAGGGGTTACTAATATGACAAAGGAATGTTTATGGATGTTACTTACATGGACTTCCAGAAAGTATCAGATAAAGTTCAGTACAAGATATTATTCACAATGCATGAGAGATATCGTGAGACATTGGTTGGACATTGGTTGGGAGGCAGGGGAGGATAGAATTCCTGTTGTGCAAAAGGCACAATTTGGCCCATCAAGTCTGCATCGACAACAATCTCACCTAGGCCTTATCCCTGTCACCCCACATATTTACCCCGCTAATGCTTCTAATCTACGCATCCTGGGATACCAATGGGCAATTTAGCATGGCCAATGCACGCAACCCGCACATCTTTGGAACATAAGAACTAGGAGCAGGATTAGGCCATCTGGCCCCTCGGGCCTGCTCCGCCATTCAATACAAAGAACAAAGAACAATACAGCACAGGAACAGCCCCTTCGGCCCTCCAAGCCCACGCCGCTCCCTGGTCCAAACTAGACCATTGTTTTGTATCCCTCATTCCCACTCCATTCATATGGCTGTCTAGATAAGTCTTAAATGTTCCCAGTGTGTCCGCCTCCACCACCTTGCCTGGCAGCGCATTCCAGGCCCCCACCACCCTCTGTGTAAAATATGTCCTTCTGATATCTGTGTTAAACCTCCCCCCCCCTTCACCTTGAACCTATGACCCTTGTGAACGTCACCACTGACCTGGGGAAAAGCTTCCCACCGTTCACCCTATCTATGCCTTTCATAATTTTATACACCTCTATTAAGTCTCCCCTCATCCTCAGTCTTTCCAGTGAGAACAACCCCAGTTTACCCAATCTCTCCTCATAACTAAGCCCTTCCATACCAGGCAACATCCTGGTAAACCTCCTCTGCACTCTCTCTAAAGCCTCCACGTCCTTCTGGTAGTGTGGCGACCAGAACTGGGCGCAGTATTCCAAATGCGGCCGAACCAACGTTCTATACATCTGCAACATCAGACCCCAACTTTTATACTCTATGCCCCATCCTATAAAGGCAAGCATGCCATATGCCTTATTCACTACCTTCTCCACCTGTGTCCCTCTGCGTATCTACACCCTTTATGGTTCTGCCATTTATCGTATAGCTCCCCCCTACGTTAGTTCTACCAAAATGCATCACTTCACATTTATCTGGATTGAACTCCATCTGCCATTTCTTTGCCCAAATTTCCAGCCTATCTATATCCTTCTGTAGCCTCTGACAATGTTCCTCACTATCTGCAAGTCCAGCCATTTTCGTGTCGACGGCAAACTTACTGATCACCCCAGTTACACCTTCTTCCAGATCCATTTATATAAGATCACGGCTGATCTTTTCATGGACTCAGCTCCACATACCCGCTCGCTCACCATAACCCTTAATTCCTTTACTGTTCAAAAATTTATCTATCCTTGCCTTAAAAACATTCAATGAGGTAGCCTCAACTGCTTCACTGGGCAGGGAATTCCACAGATTCACAACCCTTTGGGTGTGGGAGGAAACCGGAGCACCCGGAGGAAACCCACACAGACATGGGGAGAACGTGCCAACTCCACACAGACAGTTACCCCAAGCCAGGAATCGAACCCAGGTCCCTGGAGCTGTGAGGCAGCAGTGCTAACCACTGTGCTACCGTGCCACCCACAAGCCTTGATAAAGGGACACACTGACTGTTAAGAGATGACAAATGGTGGTTACGAGGAAATGATATTGGAACCTGGGTTTGTCAGAATAACAAAAGATTGGCCTTTATTGTAAGGAGGCTGAAATAAAAATGGAGAGGTATTGATGCTTCAGGTGCAGAAAGCCCTAGTTAGATCCCATTTGAAGGGCACTACCCCCGAGGTAGAATATATTGATGTTGGAAACAGTACAGCACAGATTACTTAGAATAATAGAGCATAAATGGTTAAATAATGATGCTGAGTTGAATAAACCTGGTCTGTATTCAATTGGGTTTAGAAGGTCGAGGGGTGATCTAAGAGATGTTTAAAATGACAAGATTGACCACTTCAAAGACAGGACTCTTGGTTCCGTCCCTTTTCTATTTTAATTTGTAATTAACTTTCTTTTTCAGTCTGCTTGATCGACACTTTCACTATCGTTTATCCTCTAACTTTATCCAAGGCTTGTCGATTTTGTGCTTCTGCAAGTTCCACTCAGAATCCAAGCTAACTCAACTTGCCTTATCACCTACATGGTTTAATCCGCATTTGCTTAAAGATAGGGCGGCACAGCGCCAGGGACCTGGGTTTGATTCCCAGCTTGGGTCACTGTCTGTGCGGAGTCTGCACATTCTCCCCGTGTCTGCGTTGGTTTCCTCCGGGTGCTCTGGCTTCCTTCCACAGTCTGAAAGACGTGCTGGTTAGGGTGCATTGGCAGAGTTAAATTCTCCCTCAGTGTACCCGAACAGGTGCTGGAGTGTGGCGACTATGGGACATTGCAGTGTTAATGTAAGCCGACTTGTGACTAATAAATAAGATGCACGATTGGGGTGGTACTGGAAACAAATGAACAAAAACATAGAACAACATTAATTGCAAGATATCTTTATTTGGATTCTTAAAATTATTGCTCAGCTCCAAACTGCAGTCCTCGACAGTTCCTGCATTGTTTATAGAAACTGATCTTGACCAGGTCCGCAGAGGCATTAGGGAAATAGGTAAACATAGTGACAATAGACAAATACCAGAATACACAACATAGTTCTGCTAGTAATTCTCATTAAAAAATATCTGTTCATCACAGAACAGATTTTGGATGATTATAAAATTGCTTCTCAGTAAACATGTATCACAGTTTGAGAAAGGCATCCATTCTCTTTGCTTTTCCCAGAACACTGGCCCCTGGGGGCCAGAGCCCTCCGCCTGCACTGGATTCAGTGCACCAGGGTAGAAACAGAACTCATGGTGGAAAAGCCAAAAAGACTGAATACTTGCGAGAATTCATGGGGCCCTGCCAGTCTTGTAAACAATTCCTTACACAATTGGGTTAAATCAGGTGATACGCAGCCCCTTGTGGGATTTCTTACACAGTCCTTCTCAGGAGACAAGACCCTGGACAAGCAGCAAGTAGTATAGGCTGCATACAATTTAAAGCAGCCATATATGTGTATGTACATACAAGTGGGTGTGGATTCAAAGTTACATTACTGGGATTAATAGATTCACGCCAATGCAATTTTTCACTATTGGTTTAGTAATCTATGACTTTAATTAATATGTTCTTGAAAGCAAATTATTCATTGGAATTATTGCCAGAAATATAATTTTGTCCATTACCTTAAGGGCAGAGAGGGAGATATTAGTTGGGGAAAATCATGAATTGCTCTTGCAACAATAGGTTTACCCTTATTAAAACAAAGTGTATTGGAAATCCCACAGGGAAGCTATCATCTTTCAGTTATCATTTCAAGGCGGTCAGAGTTATTTTCCTTCCTAATTCACAGCAAACTTGTAAACATGTCAAAATTGGTGAATACACAAGATAATTTAAAAAGATCAAAAGCTTTTTTACAAACTTTTTCCACACAGCAAAAGACGAGGGTAGAAATTAGCCCGAGGAACTCATGGTTGTGATCTTTCGACAGATTCTATTTTAAAAAGAATGTGTACTTTTATCATCAGAGAAATGAAGTGTGGAGACTGCCGCCTTGTGGCGATCGCTACCCTTACTGGAGGTGTTCACCAGTTTCAGGGCGAGTGCAACAGGAAACTCCACTGCTTGGCGCTGCCTGAGTGCTCAGTACCATCCATCACCCGTTAAGCTGTTAAACAGCATCAGGTGAGCTAGACACAAGTTAACCCTTTCTCACTCGAGCTTCAGCAATTCCTGCAGCGAGGAAAGAGTTGAAGATGGATGCTAAGCTCTCTCATAGGGAACTCCAAGATCACCCCAATAAATTTGAAGGTCTCAAAAAAGACCAAAAATGTTTCCCTTCTATAACCCACGTGGATTTTTTTTTTGAGGGATGACAAGCAGGAGAGATTAAAATGGACATGAAGCATTCAACTGGTCATCTACAAAGTCGCAAAAAATGTGCACCAGAAAGCTAAAGGCGGCAACTCCACCCCATAAGGCTCATCTCATTCATACTCATTGCACAGTTCAAGTTGTTCAGCCAGTTTATCCTCCCGCCACCTCTTCTACCTTCATTCAAGGCACTTGTATTTGCAGAAGTTTAACAACATGTTAAAGGCCTCTTCCTTTTAATGCAATCTCCCGGCTTTTTGGCAGCTTGGAAGCGGTGCAAGACTTGTTCACTGGGTGCCAATTCTGTCTGTTTCAATTCAATACCTAATTCAACACACGCACACAGCTAAATTATTGGGGAAATGGCAAATTAAGTCTGAGCACTTCTAAGTGGAGTTGAAAAATATCAGAAGGTTAGCTTCAAGCTTCTGCCTCACTCTGTTGCTGTGAATGGGATGGAAGGAATGAACAGCTACAAATTCAGTTAGGCTGCCTACACAATCTAAGATCAGCCAGTACAGCTTCAATGTTGATTCTATCCCTGTCATCTCCAAACAGAAACAATCCGAGGTGGATTAGCAGTGTGGGTACGCCCATGAGTTTGCAACAATCAACAGCATCAAGGTGGTAAGCAGAGTGGAGGCTCTTCCTCAAGAGGTGGGGAGAGAAAGAGGGGTTGGTCACTGAACCGCCTGGAACAGTTCTGAGAATCATCTGGGGAAGGTGCACAGAAACTTGAGGGGGGAGGGGTGGAGGCTGAAATAACTTAATCTCCACATCCACATCAGAATGCACAACTTCTGCGGTGGTAAGATGAGGAATCCTGCGTCAGTAACACAAGTCCATTCCGGAGCTGCACTGTGGATCAGCCTCACAGTAACAACAATACGCACGTCACAACAGTGCATAGATCTGGATCAGGACTTCACCAGAACTACTGATGCTCTGACCTAAAGGCTTGCTTGTCTCAACTTTACCACAGCCTCCAACAGGTCTGGATGCTTACCAGTGGGTACCAGACAATTACGCATTAGTTCTCATCCATGCAGGAGCTTGAATGATCTGTTACCTCTACTTATAGGAGACACTGCATCTGTAAAGACTGATCCCCACCTATACTCAATAGTCAAGTCTAAATATTGCAGAGATTTACTAAATTGTTTATGTATTTTCTTTTGAGAGCTGAACTCTCATACAATATTCTGCAGTGAAATCTTGTAACGTGGTTTCAAAGGCAAGTTCAAACTATAAGACGCAACATTTGGTCTCAGAGACATCATTACATAAAGAATGTTAATCTTTAATCTAACAAGGTACTCACTGTGTCAGTGACGAGTACAGTGCAGTGAACATTCTCTCAGCCCAGTGCAGCCAAGGAATGAATGAAGGAGTAAATAACTTAGTGAAACGATGCACCAGGTCTCAACAATAAATTAAAAAATTAATAGATCAAAATTAGGGAGACAATATGCACTTTTCACGCCATAAATGCTCCTGCAGGCCAAGCCAGTGTTTAAAATATCTTTGTGGGGTACTGACACTTTCTGGGTGACTGGCAGATAAAAAATTCCCACACCAACTGTAAAGCCATTCACCACACTGTAAAGATTGTTAGCTATGGAGAGACAGCAATGGTGTCCACCTGAAATTTGTAGCCAGGGGTTTTTTTCCCCCATGAAGACTCTCAGACTTCAGTCTAATGCTGCCAAGTGGGAAGCTGATAACAGTTCTGCATTATAATTAATTCGGCAGTTCAGTGAGGCTTAGAATTGTTTAGATGCAAAATGCCCATTTTACAATCTGGTGAATGACTGCTGTGACAAAAGGACTTAAATCAAGGCGGCTTTGTGCAAAACAAACACACAGCCCTGCGATTGGCAAGTGGTCAATTCCCCTGCTTCCCCCGATCTCTTCCTCAGCCGAGGCAGACGTATGAATCTGAGAGATCAAGCTGTCGGCAATCAGCTGCAGGTTTCACTTCCAGAAGTATTGGCTGGGTGACGGGGAACACTCCATGAGCCAGCTGTGGTAGCAGCTGGTCTGTTGGCCATCAGGATGACTGCTGGACGTCCACTGGCTGCGGTGGAGTAAGACTGGGCTCTTGATTCACAGTTATTTTCTTTTTTGGCACCGTTTCTCGACTGCAAATAAAACAAAACAGGTCCCTTGTGAACAGGCCGTTTAGTTCTGCCTCTCTGCCACCCCTGCAGCTTTAATTATTAGAGAGGAGGATACTGCAAGAACCCACAATCAAAGCGGTTTATTCTCTACAAAGCAGCCACCCCTCAGTACCTGTCCTATTTGCACAACACATTTCCATCAAGGTTTTCAAGTAAACTTCTCAGTATACATCAGTAAAACTATAAAGTGGCAGTTTTACCTAATGTGGTTTAAACAAATCAAAGTATATCTCTCTCTTTAGCTACAGTTTGGATTCTGTAACATTCTTGCATGATTCATGATCAGTGGGCTAAAATGTCCCTGATGGAGACTTTGAAGACAATCTATTTAGGCTGACAGTCTAATGCATGATGTGGAGATTGCAGCACAGAGTGCCAGCTAGACTGTGGCTCCATCCACCTTCTTCTCCGGACACAGAAGAAACTCCAGGGTGTTGGGCCAGGTGCAGGAAGGTGAGATTAGAAAGGGCACCTAGGTGTCTTTGGGCTGGCATGGACAAGATGGGCTGAATAGCTGCCTCCCGTGCTGTAACTTTTCGATGGTGTTCCTTCAAGCTAGGAAGGGGCTTTCTGCGAGTTTCCTAGCCACTATTTATGAACAATTACTTTAATGTAATAAAATGTCCTAGGAGTGTCATAAAATGCCAAAATGTAATATCGAGTCACATACGGTGATATTAGAGCAGATGTCTTGAACAATGAAGTGGGGTTTAAAGGAGAGAGGGAATTCTAGAGTTTACTGCCTAAGCAGCCAAAGGCAGAGGTGGAAATGACAAAGCAATTAAAATTGCTCAACCATCACCACCAAAACAGATGATCGGGTCATTTGCCTCATTGCTGCTTTTGGAGCTTGCTATATGGAAATTGGCTGCGTTTTTCCTATATGACAATAGTGACTATTCTTCAGAATGTTTGTACTGGAATGTCCAGAGGTCTTGAACAAAGTTACATAAATGAAATTCCTTTCCTTTATGAGAACTGTCCTAAAACAAATGGATCAAAATATTAGAGGGAATTCGTGCTTGAATAGGTTTGCCTCATTACCTTTAATATGTTCAAAAGAGAGGGTCAGGTATTATCTGAAGCTTTAAAGTTTTTTTAAAAAGTTTTATTTATTAGTGTGACAAGTAGGCTTACTTTAACACTGCAATGAAATTACTGTGAAAATCCCCTAGTCACCACACTCCGGTGCCTGTTCGGGTACACTGAGGGAGAATTTAGCACGGCCAATACATCTAACCAGCACGTCTTTCGGACTGTGGAAGGAAACTTGAGAAAGTGAGAGGGCATGGGATCCAAGGGGCTGTTGCCTTGTGGATCCAGAACTGGCTTGCCTGCAGAAGGCAGAGAGTGGCTGTGGAGGGGTCTTTCTCTGCATGGAGGTCAGTGCAGTAAGAAGTTTAACAACACCAGGTTAAAGTCCAATTAAGTAATTGGACTTTAACCTGGTGTTGTTAAACTTCTTACTGTGTTTACCCCAGTCCAACGCCGGCATCTCCACATCATGGAGGTCAGTGACCAGTGGAGTGCCCCAGGGATCTGTTCTGGGACCCTTGCTGTTTGTCATTTTCATAAATGACCTGGATGAGGAAGTGGAGGGATGGGTTGGTAAGTTTGCTGACGACACCAAGGTAGGTGGTGTTGTGGATAGTTTGGAGGGATGTCAGAAGTTGCAGCGAGGCATAGATAGAATGCAAGACTGGGCGGAGAAGTGGCAGATGGACTTCAACCCGGATAAGTGTGTGGTGATCCATTTTGGCAGATCCAATGGGATGAAGCAGCAGTATAATATGAAGGGTACCATTCTTAGCAGTGTAGAGGATCAGAAGGACCTTGGGGTCCGGGTCCATAGGACTCTTAAATCGGCCTCGCAGGTGGAGGATGCGGTCAAGAAGGCGTACGGCGTACTGGCCTTCATTAATCGAGGGATTGAGTTTAGGAGTCGGGAGATAATGCTGCAGCTTTATAGGACCCTGGTTAGACCCCACTTGGAGTACTGCGCGCAGTTCTGGTCACCTCATTACAGGAAAGATGTTGAAGCCATTGAAAGGGTGCAGAGGAGATTTACAAGGATGTTGCCTGGATTGGGGGGCATGCCTTATGAGGATAGGTTGAGGGAGCTTGGTCTCTTCTCCCTGGAGAGACGAAGGATGAGAGGTGACCTGATAGAGGTTTACAAGATGTTGAGAGGTCTGGATAGGGTAGACTCTCAGAGGCTATTTCCAAGGGCTGAAATGGTTGCTACGAGAGGACACAGGTTTAAGGTGCTGGGGGGTAGGTACAGAGGAGATGTCAGGGGTAAGTTTTTCACTCAGAGGGTGGTGGGTGAGTGGAATCGGCTGACGTCGGTGGTGGTGGAGGCAAACTCGTTGGGGTCTTTTAAGAGACTTCTGGATGAGTACATGGGATTTAATGGGATTGAGGGCTATAGATAGGCCTAGAGGTGGGGATGTGATCGGCGCAACTTGTGGGCCGAAGGGCCTGTTTGTGCTGTGGCTTTCTATGTTCTATGAAACCGGAGCACCCGGAGGAAACCCACGCAGACACGGGGAGAACATGCAGACTCCACACAGACAGTGACCCGAGCCGGGAATCGAACCCAGATCCCTGGCGCCGTGAGGCAGCAGTGCTAACAACAAAAATTACAGCACAGGAACAGGCCCTTCGGCCCTCCAAGATTGCACTGACCGTGCTGCCCGACTGAACTAAAACCCCCTCCCCTTCCCCGGGGACCGTATCCCTCTATTCCCATCCTATTCATGCATTTGTCAAGACGCCCTTTAACCACTGTGCCACCCGAGGTATCTAGTTACAAATCAGCTATGACTTCAAACGATAGCAACTGCTGGTTTTCCCGACCTCCAATCCACTCTGTGACGCTCTTACCTCTGGGAGGGATTAATCATGCAGTCTCCATTTATTCTAAGATCCAACTTTGGAATGAAATTAAGTCCAGGTGGGCGCCACTGGCAAGAGGAAAAACAGAGCGTTTTACTTTTTACTCAGAAAAACTCAAATATAATCAATAACTGAAGTTACAGCAGGAAGGATCAACTGCAGCCAGAGATGTTTCAAGAGGGCTGTCGATACTGCAGAGATTATTGGTAAACATGAAAGATCATTAAATTAGAAATAACCTTGTGACTTATTGGGAGGCAAATAAAGATAATGGGAATGTAATCTGAGTAGCAGGATATGACAAGTGATGTTCCCCACTATACCGAGATGGGATAACTTTGTAATAAAATAATTGTTGAGGGAAATAAGACAGTTAAGTTACTTTTCTTTATATACATCAATAATTTGGATACACCAGTGGAGAGTTGTATACCAAAGTTTGCAACTGGCACTAAGTTAGGAGACACAGTGATGGAATCAGCAATTTACAAAGGATCAGAAACAGATCCGTTGAGTATGAAGAACCAAGTTCGAAGTGGAAAGAATTTTGCAACCAAGTGAGACAAATCAGACTGTTCTCATACTGGTAAGAAGCGAGGAGCAGCAGAATGATTTGGGCGTCCACGCACAGACATCACTACAAGCGAGTGATGAGGTAACGGGAGATCAGCCTTTATCTTTAAGCAGCTGCAATAGAAAGGAGGAGACGTGATGCTTCTGTTCTACACAGCTCTGGTCTGATCCCACCTAGGATTCAGTTCTGGGCACCACACCTCTGAAAGGGTACACTGGCCTTGGCGAGGTACAGAGCAGATTCCCCAGAATGACAGGGTCAAATTATGAAAGCAGGTTGCAAGAACTGTGCTGGGCGGCACAGTGGCAAGCACTGCAGCCTCACGGTTCCAGGGACCTGGGTCACTGTCTGTACGGAGTTTGCACGTTCTCCTCTGTGTCTGCGTGGGTTTCTTCAGAGTGCTCCGGTTTCCTCCCACAGTCCAAAGATGTGCAGATTAGGTTGATTGGCTATGCTAAATTGCTCCTTAGTGTCCCGGGATACGTAGGTGAGAGGGATTAGCAGGATAAATATATGGGGTTACGGGGAAAAGGGCCTGGGTGGGATTGTTGTCGGTGCAGACTCAATGGGCCGAATGGTCTCTTTCCGCACTGTAGGAATTCTATTATTCTATGAATTTGCCTTGCATTCCTTCGAATATAGGTTTAGGGTTGATGAAACCCAAAGTATCTAAAATGACAAAAGATCAGATAAGATGGATAGAGAAAAAAATATTTCCTCTGGTGGGGTAACCAGAAAACGGTTTGGGGGGGGGGGGGAAGAGAGAGAGAGAGAGACATGAAATAAAGGTCCACAACAAGCATCGAGAAGCCATAGGAAAATAAAACAGGGTTGTACATGTATAATTACAGCTGTCAAGTAGAAACCTAGACCATAATCATAGAGTCCCGACAGTGCAGAAAGCGGCCATTCGGCCCATCAAGACTGCATTGACCATCCAACAGAGCATCTTACCCTGGCCCTGTTCCTGCAACTCAGGCATCTACCCTGCTGATTTTGCATGGCCAATCCACCTAGAAATCCACGCAGACACAGAACATGCAAACTCCACACAGACAGTTACCCAAGACAGAATTGAACCTGGGTGAAGCAGCAGTATTAATCACTGTGCCAGCATGCCGCCCCATAATACATAACCTTTTATAAGACCTTGATATGGCTGCGTCTAGTTTTTGTTCCTTTATGTGTTGGGGTAATTGGTCCACAAGAGCTACCTGAATGATAGCTAGTCTTAGGGCTCTTTGTTAGCAAGATAATCTCAATGAGCTAAAGACGCTCCGGGAAGGGTAAGGTTTGAGGCGATAAAAGGGCAGATGTTTAAAACAATGAAGGGGTAGATTTTGTTTGAGTGAATAGGTTATTTGAGCTAGACTGGGAGGCTTTAGTACAAATCATGAAGATATCTAGAGTCAGGTTAGATGCCAGCAGGTATAATCATATCAATTCATTTGCAACTCACCCAATTATGATTTCCATTTTAATGCTATCAGTTCTAAACTCCTATTTTCCCTCCTATACATCCCACTGTGAAAACTGTTTTGTTGCAATTCCCCATTATATTCAGAAGTGATGTGCAGAAATCTCACTTTAATGAGACTTAAAACGTCTCAACCTGGTTGGTGATCATATTGCAAATAATTCTTCACTACATAACAAGAACTCAAGGTTGTATTTCTCTTTTATTTTTAAAGATGCAATACTGTAGCGTCCCATGTAAAATTCAGCATATAAAAGGTGGCTATGCACCAGAACAGCCTTGGTTTGGGTTGACCGTTGTTGCTTCTTGCTTTATGGATATTCTCACTATTGCAATTTACGAAGCACGATTCTCCTTTCTTCTTTTTTTTGGCAGATTCATCAACTTCTGTAATAGAACTCCAGATCATGTGGAGAGAATGTAGATTCATTGCAGCCCTTCAAAAGAAAATCAGCTAGACAAGCTGCTGACAGTGGAAGACATCTTCAGTTACACAATGGATGTGGAGCACTGGCTATGAACGATGATATCTGTTACTGCTGTCTCCGGGAGCTTGTTCAATTATTTTTGAGGATTGTACAGATCAGAACGTATGATTTACAAATCCGATTTTGAAAAGTATGGCTCAACCTGGTCTCAAGTTAGAAGATCTAGAAAAGACTTTGTGATATAGACAGTGTTAAGATCCTCAACCTTTGAAATCCTGCATTTTCTACTGCCAGCAGCTGACTTACAGGCCCATGGTGACTACCTTCTCCTCCCTTTGGAGGAGAAGGTAAGCACCTGCTTATTTGTCACCACTCCTCAGATGATCCGGCCTGTGCCAAAATCACTGCACTATTAAAGCAACTTGCATCATACAAAGCTCACAATGATCCAAACAAATGATTTTAAAAATTGACAGACAGAAAGATGGCAAATATTTGTGGTTACTCACAATATGTGCAGGATGAATAGATAGTCCCAGATGAACCCTTCTATAACTCAATTCTTTCAACATATTAATTCCTGTGAGAAGATAAATGTAATGTATAAAATATGATTCAAAAATAAAACATCCTTTTGTTAAAGCATTGTGCCCTTCTCTAGTTTTTGTTGGGGGTGTGGTCTCCAGATACCAGCCATCCTTTGTCATCTCACTCAACCAGCATTATTCACAAACACATTGTGACCACACTGTGCCTTTAAGAAATGTATGTGTGTCATGTTTCTTGTGCAGGATTTGTTTGAACAGTCAGTTCTATTATTGGTAGCATTTTGTCTATAACTGGCAGCCTACTTGTTGACACTGCAGAAGCATAATTGATCTTAACTGCTGGAATATTTGATTTAATCTGGGCTAATGTAGTGTTGTTGTTTTATTGTTTTTCCCTGGGGTTTTTCAGAGCTGAGGTTGATTGACAGGAAAAGTCCTGTGACTGGGAGAGGCGAGGCTCAGAGAGAAAACAAGCTCAATTGCTGTTTGTGAGCTGTTGAGAGAAGTAGTTCTCTCTCTCTCTGAAGATTGGAGACTGGGACCTGCCAGAAAACAGGTTGCTTTCTCTGAAATTGTCTCTCTCTCTCTGGAGGCTGCTGTATAGGAGTTAGACTGATGTGGAGATGCCGGCATTGGACTGGAATAGACACAGTAAGAGTTTTAACAACACCAGGTTAAAGTCCAACAGGTTTATTTGGTAGCAAATGCCATTAGCTTTCGGAGCGCTGCTCCTTCGTCAGATGGAGTGGATATCAGATATCAAATATCCACTCCATCTGACAAAGGAGCAGCGCTCCGAAAGCTAATGGCATTTGCTACCAAATAAACCTGTTGGACTTTAACCTGGTGTTGTTAAAACTCTTACTTAGGAGTTAGAAGACAGGTGTCTTCCTGTATCCATCCAGAGGGATTAAAAGGCTCAAAATCTATTGAGCACGAGTCGACTTTTTTGTGCTGACTTATTCTGAAGAGGTATTTATGTCTGTGAGGATATTGTTTACATTGGAAATATAGATAGCTCTTAAGAATTACACCTGGTCATGTTTATGTATTTTCAACTGGTAAAGGTTATGCTGATTTCTTGTTATATTTTAACTGTGCTATTGTTTTAATAAAAGCTTCCTAATGGATCAATCAAATCATACCTGGACTGAAACACCTTATGCTCGCTCTAATGCCAAAATCAAAAAAAGTTGGGGTCAAGGCTAACTTCACAACACACCTTGGAGTTTCGGATCTGGTCCCCAACAAAATCCATGCAGAAGATATGGGAGACATACCCAAACGTACCTTTGCCTGCACTTCTCAACAGGAATAGTTAAGCCAATGCGGTAATTGCTGTTGCCGGAGTCAACCAAGCCCCAGCTGAAACACCAGTATGGCTGCTGCAGTTGCAATCGGACAGAAAATAGAACCTGGGAATCCACTGCTGTGTGTACAGCTTGGTCCTACAACAGACATGGCGCTTGCTGGCAGAAATGTTACAGGAGCTATTTAATTGTCTACTTGGTTATAGTATGAACACTGCACAGATCACATATTATAAAGAAATCAGATTACCACCTCCTGTTAACCAATACGTAAAACCATCGACTACCCAGTAAACCTTACACATTGCCCCCAAGGCATAATCCTGTCAGATCATAAATAACACCCCAACTTTGCTTTCAGGTGTGTAGACACCGACTTTTCAGATAACTGGATTTACAGCAATCTGTGCACATGTCAGGGCTTGTAGTGCAACAAGCTCTAAACCAGGATCTGGCAGCATACTGTCTACAAAACAAATACTAATAAATCAACTACAAATAAAGAACTTTGACTCATTTATTTTTTGGCTTCTGAATATTTTTGCTTAAATGGAATGACGTTGGGGAAATGGTCTGGAGAAATTAGTGGGGCAAAATTGGAAGAATTTGGATTACAACGTTAACTGACAGGTGAAGCAACCTCTTCCGACATTAACCCAGCTTTTGGCTCAGCATCTGATGCCAGTAAGTTCTTAAAGAGCGATT
This sequence comes from Mustelus asterias, assembly GCF_964213995.1. Classification (NCBI taxonomy): domain Eukaryota; kingdom Metazoa; phylum Chordata; class Chondrichthyes; order Carcharhiniformes; family Triakidae; genus Mustelus; species Mustelus asterias. The sequence continues at coordinate 6,962,948 of NC_135814.1, forward strand.
AAATCTTTCCTGTCTTCCAGGTTACAATCATGCGGGCAAAAACCCAGCAATTGCTTAAAAGATAGTTGAATGCTGTGGTGAAAACATTGTAGCATTAGTATTCTGGAGCAATTTGTTGAGGAACCAAAAAGGGTACAGGCCATCTTGGACTGGGTATTGTGCAATGATGATGTGGAGATGCCGGCGTTGGACTGGGGTAAACACAGTAAGAGTTTTAACAACACCAGGTTAAAGTCCAACAGGTTTATTTGGTAACAAATGCCATTAGCTTACGGAGCGCTGCTCCTTCGTCAGATGGAGTGGATATCTGCTCTCAAACAGGGAATACAGAGACACAAAATCAAGTTACAGAATACTGATTAGAATGCGAATCTCTACAGCCAACCAGGTCTTAAAGATACAGAGAATGTGAGTGGAGGGAGCATTAAGCACAGGTTAAAGAGATGTGTATTGTCTCCAGACAGGACAGCCAGTGAGATTCTGCAAGTCCAGGAGGCAAGCTGTGGGGGTTACTGATAGTGTGACATAAACCCAAGATCCCAGTTTAGGCCGTCCTCATGTGTGTGGAACTTGGCTATCAGTTTCTGCTCACATTGTCTGTATCTTTAAGACCTGGTTGGCTGTAGAGATTCACATTCTAATCAGTATTCTGTAACTTGATTTTGTGTCTCTGTATGCCCTGTTTGAGAGCAGATATCCACTCCATCTGACGAAGGAGCAGCACTCTGAAAGCTAATGGCATTTGCTACCAAATAAACCTGTTGGACTTTAACCTGGTGTTGTTAAAACTCTCACTGTGTTGTGCAATGAGACAGGATTAGTTGGCAATCTAGTTTTGAGAGAACCCTTGGGGATGAGTGACCATAACATGATCAAATTCTTTATCCAGGTGGGTAGTGAAGTAGCTGATTCTGAAATCAGGGTCCTGAATCTCAATAAAGGTAACTTATGATGGTATGAGGCATAAGTTGGTATAATGGACTGGGAAACATTACTGCAAGGAAGGACAATGGCAGGCATTCAAGGAATGAATAGGTGAACTCTGAAAGTTGATTATTCCTATTTGGCACAAGTGTGGAAAGGGAACTGTGGCCAAACAATGGCTTACAAGGAAAATCTGAGATGTTAGATTCAAAGAAGAAGAATATGAATTGGTAAGAAAAAGCAATAGACTGGAGGATTGGAAGCAGTTTAAAATTCAGCAAAGACGGACCAAGGGATTGATTAAGAAGGGAAAATAGAGTATGAAAGCAAGCCTGCGAGGAACATTAAAAACTGACTGGAAAGGTATGAATAGGCAAGCAAAGAGAAAAAGATCACAAAAAAAATGTAGGCCCCTTACAATCAGAAACAGGAAATTCATAACAGGGAACAAAGAAATGGCTGAGGAACTAAATTTGTACTTGAGTCTTCACAAAGGAAGACATGAATGATGTACCGGAAGTTCTGAGAAACACAAGTTTTAGTGAGGGGCTGAAGGAAATCAGCAGTAGTAGAGAAATGGTTTTGGGGAAATTAATGGGATTGAAGGTGGAAAAATCTCCAGGGCCTGATAATCGTCATCCCAGGGTAGTTAAGGAAGTGACCCTAAAAATAGTAGATTGGTGTCTATTGGTGATAGTCTATTGGTGGTCACTTTCCAAAATTCTTTGAAAGCTGGAATGGTTTCTACAGATTGGAGGGTAGTTAATGGAAGCCCACTTTCAAAAAGGGAGGTAGAGAGAAAACAGGGAACTATAGACCAGTGAACCAAGTAGGAAAGTTGCTAGAGTCCATTATCAAGGATTTCACAGCACAGCATTCACAGCACAGCAACAGGTCACTGTCTGTGTGGAGTTTGCACATTCTCCTCGTGTCTGCGTGGGTTTCCTCCGGGTGCTCCGGTTTCCTCCCACAGTCCAAAGATGTGCGGGTTAGGTTGATTGGCCAGGTTAAAAATTGCCCCTTAGAGTCCTGGGATGCGTGGATTAGCGGGTAAATATGTGGGGGTAGGGCCTGGGTGGGATTGTGGTCGGTGCAGACTCGATGGGCCGAATGGCCTCCTTCTGCACTGTAGGGTTTCTATGATTCTATTTCTTCTATGAGCATTTGGAAAGCTGTGGTGAAATCAGATAAAGTCAGCATGGATTTACGAAAGGGAATCATGCTTGACAAATCTACTAGAATTCTCTGAGGATGTAACTAGTTGAATTGACCAGAGAGAATCGGTGGATGTGGTTTATTTAGTCTTTCAGAAGACTTTCGACAAGGTCTCACGTAGCAGATTATTCTGTAAAGTTAAGCGCATGGGATTGTGGGTAGTATCGCAAGATGGATAGAAAGCTGGTTAGCAGACAGGAACCAAAGAGTTGGAGTAAATGGGTTTTTTTTTGATTGGTGGGGCAGTGACTAGTGGAGTACCTCAGGGATGTGTGACAGGACCCCAGCTGTTCACGATATATATTACTAATTTGGATGAGGATTATCTCCAAATTTGCAGATGATACAAAGCTAGGTGGGAGGGTGAACTGTGAGGAGAATGCAGAGTGATTTGAGTGGGCAAATACTTGGCAGATGCAGTATAATGTGGATAAATGAGAGGTTATCCACTTTGGTAACAAAAATGGGAAGGCAGATTATTATTTGAATGGGTGTAAGTTGAGAGATGGATACTAAGTGAGACATTGGTGTCCTTGTGGATCAATCGCTAAAAGTAAGTACGCAGGTACAGCAGGCAGTAAAGACGGCAAATGGTATGTTGGCCTTCATTGCGAGAGGATTTGAGTATAGGAATAGTGATGTTTTACTGCAATCGGGCATTAGTGAGGCCACACTTGGGAGTATTGTGTGCAGTTTTGGTATCCTTACCTGAGGAAGGATGTTCTTGCTATGAAGGGAGTGCAGCAAAAGTTTACCAAGCTGATTCCTGGGACGGCAGGACTGCTAAATTGGTTAGGATTACATTCATTGAAGTTTAGAAGAGTGAGAAGGGATCACATAGAAACTTCTAAAATTCTAACAGGGTTAGACAGGATAGATTCAGAAAGAATGTTCCCGATGGAGGGGGGAGTCCAGAACTAGGGGTCATACTTTGAGAATAAGGGGTAAACCTGAGGTGAGGAGAAAGGTCTTCACCCAGAGCGATGAATCTGTGGAATTCAGTATCACGGAAAGTAGTCGAGGACAAAACATTGTCTGATTTCAAGGAGGAATTAGATATAGCTCTTGGGGCTAAAAGGATCAAGGGATACAAGGGGGACGATGGGATCAGGGTACTAAATTTGATGATTGGCCAAGATCATGATGAATGGCGGAGCAGGCTCGATTGTCTGAATGGACTTCTCCTGCTTCAATTTTCTATGTATGGTTCAGGTGAATGAGCAGGAATGATTTTCAAGACATGATTGCTACAAGACATCCTCCCTGAACACATGGAATTTGGTACAATTTTGAAAATTCCATTGCTGTATCAACTCGCATTAGCAAAGCTGAAGAACCCAACTTTCATTTGGCTGCCCTCAAAGTGTCTTTTCTGCACCGTCTCCAGAGCTTCAACACACCTCAGTAATGAGAATTCAGCACCATCCTCATCACCAGTATTCGCTACAGTCTTAAGCACAGGCATTTTGCAATGTATGTCATATTGTAACTGTACAGTTCAGGAATCTATTTGATTTCTCACTCCAGTAATGAACACAGTATACTGATGTGTCTAGTTCCTCATTAGATAACATGCACTTTTTCTTTCCATGTGAAATACTCTACATTTCTAACTACACGGACAAGGGAATTGAATGAATATCTGTAATTTGCAGATGACACTAAGCTGGGTGGCAGTGTGTGCTGTGAGGAGGATGCTAAGAGGCTGCAGGGTGACTTGGACGGGCTAACTGAGTGGACAAATACAATATAATGTGGATAAATGTGAGGTTATCCATTTTGGTGGCAAAAGCAGGATGGACGATTATGTGAATGGTGGCAGTTTAGAAAAAGGGGAAGGAAGTAACCTGGATGTTATGATGGAACAGTCGCTGAAGGTTGGCATGTAGGTACAGCAGGCAGTGAGGAAAGCTGATGACATGCTGGGGGCTTCATAGCAAGAGGATTTGAGTATAGGAGTAAGGGTGGCTTGCTGCAGTTATACAGGGCCTTGGTGAGGCCACACCTTGGGTAGTGTGCGCAGTTTTGGTCTCCTAGTCTGAGGAAGGACATTCTTGCTATTGAGGGAATTCAGCGAAGGTTCACCAGACTGATTCCCAGAATGGCAGGACTGACATATGAAGAGAGACTGGATCGACTGGGCTTGTACTCACTGGAATGTAGAAGGGAGGGGATCTCATAGAAGCATATAAAATCCTGATGGGACTGGACAGGCTAGATGCGGGAAGATTGTTCCCAATGTTGAGGAAGTCCATAACTCAGGGTCACAGTCGAAGAATAAGGGGTAAGCAATTCAGGACTGAGATGAGGAAGAACTTCACTGAGAGTTGAGAATCTGTGGAATTCTCTACCACAGAAAGCTGTCGAGGCCAGTTTGTTAGATATGTCCAGGAGGGAGCTGTACGTGGCCCTTGCGGCTAAAGGAATCAAGGGGCATGGAGCGAAAGCAGGAGCGAGATACTGAAAGTGCATGATCAGCCATGATCACATTGAATGGTGGTGCAGGTTCGAAGGGCTGAATGGCCAACTCCTGCACCTATTTTCTATGTTTCATCTACCGCTCTCTCACCTACCCAACTATATTATCCCCTCAACTTACTTTGCAAGTTCCTGGTCTCTTCAGACATTATCCAATTTCCACAGTATACACAACAGAAAACAGGCATCCACCAAGGCCCAATAGGTCTGGTAATGGCAATCAGCATCTACTTCACAGTGCAATGCAAATTTAGGGCAAGGTTTGAGCAGAAGGGAGCTTGTTCTTTACTTTCTTCCCCAGGCAGCTTCAAGGAAGATAACTTTAAAACATTTCACAGTACCTGCCTGTCTGTTCTGACCATACTTCTGCTCCCAAAGGTCAAGCAGGATGTTGAAATAACGAGGCTGCTCAAAGAACCGGAGATAGCGGGTTGAGTGCTGGCAAGGGAACACCCGTTCAAATTGTCCCCGTCGATTGTACTCATCCTCGGATTCCATTAACATCCGGATATCATCGGGGGTAAGAACATCCAGCAGAGAGGAATAGAAATTCTGAAACATTATATAACAATCATAGCTATAAATATATAAAATCTATGTTAAAAATCAAATCACCTTTCTGTCTTTAATATGAATAAGTTCAAAATACAATTATCCGTTAGCATTTGTAAAGTGAACGAGGCAACATTTAGACTGTAGACCCTCAGTCAGTCTGATTTCCTTGAGCAGATTCTTAATAATTGCACATCATGAGATGTTTTAGCACCTCGACAGCACATATGCAAAGTAGCAGCAGAGTGCAACGTTACCCTGCATGTTCTGTGCCATGTTCAAATAAAGGCTCACTGCATTGTCTGCCGTTGTAACTGGAGTCTCAGAACCATGCTAGTCCTCAGCACTCTCTTGCAATCTTCAAAAATCTGTCAACTTAACATTACTTCATTTAACAAAGCAGCTTTTCTGCTTCCCCAGCCCACCCCTATCCAAAAACTACATTAACCCATCACCTAGACCTGGGTTTCTCCACTAACAGTACTGTTGGAATCTTTACACAAAGCTTGATGAGGAATGCATTTTGAATGAAGCTAACTGAATTTGGGTAAGTTTGAGTGAGCAACAGCTGTTTTTGTTAGTGCAACCAATGGCACGGTGGTTGACACTGCTGCCTCTCAGCACCAGTGACCCAGGCTTCGATTCCCGGCTTGGGTCACTGTCTGTGTGGAGTTTGTACGTTCTCCCTGTATCTGTGTGGGTTTCCTCCGGGCGCTCTGGTTTCCTCCCACACTCCAAAGATGTACGGGTTAGGTTGATTGGCCATGCTAAATTGACTTTTGTGTCAGGGGATTAGCAAGGTAAATAAGTGGGGTTGCGGGAATAGGGCCTGGGTGGGATTGTGGTCGGTGCAGACTCAATGGGCCGAATGACCTCCTTCGGTACTGTAGCGATTCTATGACCCAGTCTGATTGTCAAAGACCATGGAGATAGACTGACTGACGCACAGAATCAAACATCCCTCCCTTCACTTAATTTATACTCCAAGCACCAATAAATTCGACAACCCTTATGTCTATTCATCAGAATGACATCAAACATTACATTCTCCAGATGTGTATGAAAAGAGATGCACAGCGAATGAAGTGATGTACCAGGGACATGTCTGCAACAGGTGCATGGGCATCCAGAGTACCTAACATGCCAAGAACCAGATGAGGGGAAGCCGGTGACAAACAGCAGAAGCATTCCTTCTACCTAACACCGGATTGGACAGCGTGGTAGCAGTGGGCGGCACGGTGGCAGAGGCTAGCACTGCTGCTTCACAGCGCTAGGGACCCAGGTTCGATTCCCAGCTTGGGTCATTGTCTGTCCAGAGTTTGTACGTTCTCCTCATGTCTGCGTGGGTTTCCTCCGGGTGCTCCCACATGCTGGTTAGGTGCATTGATCCGAACAGGTGCTAGAGTGTGGCGACTTGCGGAATTTCACAGTAACTTCATTGCAGTGTTAATGTAAGCCTCACTTGTGACTAATAAATAAATTTTTCAAAAAAAGTTAGAATATATGGAGAGCAATGTTCTTTTAAAATGACCCAAGCAAAGCCCAAGTCTTAAAACTGGCAAAGCCTTTGGTGAAAGAATGCATCGGGTTTTTGTTGACAGTGCACCCTATTGAATATAGTGGAGCAGCAAGTTGCTGCATCTGCTCAATTACACACAGTTAGGCAACAAGATGGCAGAAGGAGCAAACTCTAACAAACAGAATTCAGACTGTTCAAAATGAATGAACAGTGTGTGATATATAATTAATGATCAGTTGTTATATCTTGTCTCTTTACACTTCTGCAATGAAAAGATTAATTACCATAGGTGGCGATTTCTGGCTCAGGTAGTAGACTCGCTTCAGTTTCTCGTCTGGAGAAAGTTCATTGCTTTTTGGCCTGGATGTTGGAGAACTACAGAACAAAAAAAAACAGCTTTAATTCACTGTACTCAACAAGGACATTAATGCTGAGGAACTGAATCCTTTTCCCATTTGTGCCACTGTCATGCACTCCCCCACTCAGGTACAGTACAGCTGGATTCTGAAAAAATCTCTATCCTGCTCTAACATTAATCACCCCTAACATCTACTGCACCAACTCCCACCTTCCCCCACCATTTCCATCCTGTGGCCTATTATGAGAACATCAATTAGTATTGTATGGGGGTGGGGGGCAGGAAGGCTGACGATCAGGGGGAAGAGGGGGTTGGGAAACGGGCGACCAGGTGGGCTCTTGGGGATCAATCAGGAAGCCGGTGATCGTGAGGCCGGCGACAAATGAGGGGCAGGGCCAGTGCGCACGCGCCCATCTCCCTACTGACAGGTCGGCGCATGCGCAGTGGCCCGCTGAGCACCATGCCGCCGGCCTCCACCCTCCTTACCGGCGTGAATCCCCCTGCGGCATTCTGTGATGCCGAGTGCCAGAGATTCAACAGACTGAGTACGCCCAGAAAACAGGTGGGAAAATCTCCCACTCGTCGGGCACTTAGTTTTGTTTTTGGGAGAATCGCCCCCGTATTTTATGGAAATTTTGGAGATTTTGTAAATTGTTGGGATCCACACGAGACTGAATTTCCCTTCACACTTTGTGGCATCATCACAGAGAATCTCCCCAAAGAGCCAATGGAAACAACATTCCCTTACCCTGCAGTATAAATATCTCCAACTTCCTATGCCTTTTACCTTTGACAAAGGGTTGACTGGACTCGAAACGTCAGCTCTTTTCTCTCCCCACAGATGCTGCCAGGCCTGCTGAGATTTTTGCAGCATTTTCTCTTTTGGTTTCAGATTCCAGCATATCCGCAGTGATTTGCTTTTATTTATTTGAAACAGGGATGACATTTCTGACTCAGGGGTCATTCTGCTGCAGCACAATCAATACCTTCTACACTCTCCGATCATTGTGTGCGTTGTATTCAATAAACCTAATCCCAATTTCCTGCTAACCAGCCGTATCCTTCAGCACTTCATCGTGGTTAAATACAGGATGCTTCAATTAATTTAAAGTAATTACACTACTTGAATTAAGTAACTTCATAAAACAGCATAGGTACTTTTTTCTTTAAAAAAAACAAATTTAGAGTCACTTTGTTGACATTATCTAGAAGATGAGCAAACTGTAAATTCCCTCAAAAATGCTGTGATTTACTGAGGAAAGTCACACACAGACTTGAGATGGAACCATTGACCCACCCACTCAGAGAGCACTATGAAGCAGAACTTGACAAGATGAGAAACACTGATTTACCTTTTTACGCCTGGGGTTACATCATCCTTATGAGGAATAACGAATCCAGCCAGATTCAGAAGATCGCTAATCATCTGTCCCTTAATGGTAACATCCAGTACGGAATTTGAATGTAGGCTGAGTGCAAGAGGTTAAGAGGATGATTAAAGGTTACATCAACTCAGCAAGAAGGTGAATTCCATTTAAAAGGGGTGATCTGTTACTCAAGTTACTTAAGTCACTGTGCACCAAAAATGAACTGACTGTAAAGCATTTAAGACTCTGGAAAACACGATAAACCTTGATAAAAATTTTAAACCATTTATGTTCCATGGGTTGAAACAATTTCAGCAAGTTTACGCTCAAGGACACTGCTCTCAGGTTTGTGTGTCGTCGGTCACAGTAACCCTGACCCGGGAAACTGCATCAGACTGCAGGTAGACAACAGAACCACACAGCACAGGAGCCTGTGCAGGGCCCTTTTGAAATGACCATCCGATTAGCCCCATGCTTATAGGATCCAAGATTGGAGAGGTACGGTGAAACCAAGACACAATTACTTTTCATTACTGACTTGTCTCACAGCTCACCACCTCATTTGCCTAGTGTCCCAGCTATTCGCTATTTATATGTGCTCAAAAACAATAACCTCGCCCGCTTCTCTTAAATTTAATGTAATTGACAAGACATTAACACCCCACTCTCTTGTTCTTCTCTGCAAATCCCTTTTCAGTATGCAGCATATCTAAGTTCCTTTTGAATATTATCAGAGAACCTGTTTTCCTCTGCAGTGCATTAACTACACTGAGCACATGGAACACAGTGGCACTACCAAGGTTACAGGAAAAAAAGGAATATGCTACATTTCCGTTGCAACTAACTTTTTTCTGAGGTGTTAAATTGTTCTGGGTTGGAAAATGGTTTTCAGCTCATGGTCAGGCACTTTCATCTCAGTTACAGAGGACTAAAACCTTCAGCATTATACAATCATACAGCCATTCCAAACCGTGCAGGCTTGCTGAAAGGAGATACAAATCAGTCTCTTCCCCCGTAAGCCCTGCAAATTTTCCCCTCCAAGTAAGGATCCAATTCACTTTTGCAAATCGACTACTGAATCTGCTTACACTGCCCTTTCAGGCAGAAACCCGTTATTGGATTTTGAATGTCTGAAACTATAACACAGGGACCGAGCATGGGAATAACAATTTAGCACCTAGCTCTGAGCTGTTTCTACCAGGACCTGTGCTCAGATAGAGCTTCACCTTTATGTAAGAAATAGACTTGCATTATGTACTGATGGGTGGGTCCGCAACCAAAGGGCCCGGGTGAAGATATAAAGCAGCAGTGGGGAGGCGATGAGAACTTTTCTTTCCCCACACAAAAGGTCATCCCGATCCAGAACGCACTGCCTTAAAGAGTTGGTGGAAGCAGATTCAATAATAATTTTCAAGAGAAAATTAAATTAGTATATGAAAAGGAAAAGAAAAACGTGGACTGTGGGAAGAGAGTAGGGGGTGTCAATCGCCCTTGTACTGACACAAGCTCGATGGCTGAACAGCCACCCACCTTCTTAACGACCTTACCTACGCGCCTTGCTGCCTTCTGTGGATATGCACTCCAATCCTCAGAGTGCTTGGCAGGATTTTACGATTCATTGTGTAATCCTTTGCCTTGTTAGCCCTCCCCAAGTGCATTACCTCACACCTTTGTGCATTGAATTTGCCACTGCTCTGCCCACCTGACCAATCCATTGCTTTCCTCCTGCAGTCTATAGCTATTTTCACTATTTACCACCAATTCTTATGTCATCCTCAAACTTCTTGATTATATCCGCCTACATTCAAGTCCAAATCATTAATGTGCACCACAAATTATAAAGGCCCAGCACCAAGCCCTGCGGAAACAGACTTCCAGTCACAGACACATTCCTCTGCCAACACCTTCTGCTTCCTGCCTCTCAGCCAATTTTGAATCCGATGTGCCACTTTGCCTTGGAAATCATGGGCCTTTTACTTTCTTGACCAGTCAGCCATGAGGGACCTTTTTCAAAAGCCTTGCTAAAATCCCGATAGACCATATCAAATGCATTACCTTCATCAACACATTTGGTTACCTCCTCAAAAAAACTAATTACCCTGCAATGGTTAATTACTGCAATGTTATAGGTTGTACCTTGGGGAGATGTTGACTTCTAGAACCCATGGTTTCAGGTTCTCATCGAGCATTATGTCAAATCCGAAGAGCTCGTGGCAAGTGTAACGATTCCGTACGTATAAATGTATTTGGCCGTTCACATAAGATTCCGAGCTGCAGGGAAAGATCGCAAGCGTCAATAAAAACTGAAACCAATTATAACCAGTTAAAAAGAAAAAATCTCTTTTTTTTAAAAAAAAGAAAAGCTACTTGGAACTTTTCAACAGTGTTTATGAAATTCCTACATGGATGCTTTATGTTGCAGTCAGTCACAATGGTTTTCTCAGCCCTATAGACAGCGACAGAGTAATTTCCTGGCCAGATTGTGGAAAATGTCAAACGCTCCTGCCGTGGTTGATACATTTTTTAAACAATATATTCCTAGATTTCACAGGAAAACTTTGCATCCCACCCAAGGGAATTAAGTGGAGGGGCTTCCTATTAGTTAATCACAGGAATTTTTTTTCCGCTGGTGCAAAAGGTAAGCTACTGTTGGCCTTATTGTCTTGGACTAAGAGGAGGAGAAGACAAAACTTGCCTTATGTTACATCTTTCAGACGTTCAGGCTGTTCAAAGTGCTTCACACTTAATGATTAATGTTATGGAGCAAGTCCAGAGCAGAAATTTAAAACGATAGCCAATAACAGATCAAATAGTGCTCAGAATGTAGAAGAGGCCACCGCATGGGGTAGTTGAAACAGATAACAATGAAACATTAAAGGGGAGGTGTGTGCTGCACACATGAAGGAGAATGGAAACATGGGTATGGGAGCAGGGTGGGAAGAGGCAAGATGGGAGGAAGCTTGTGTGAATTATGAACATCTGCATTTGCCAGCTGGGAAGAATGGCCTGTTTCTCAAAAGTTTCAACGACAACTTGTATTTATGTAACATCTTTCACCAATACCAAATTCAGATGGAAAAGTTTAATCACTCATGACTTAGTGCTACAAATTGGAGCTCTCTCACAAATGGTGGTAATTAATGCAGTTCAATTCACACTAGAGCTTTAATGCTCCTTTAAGAGTACACCACACCATTAAAAACCTCCTCCTTTGGCTTGCCAAGTGGTATCCTGTGCATTCCGTGCAAACACCATCTCTCACTCTTGAATTCTGCAGACACCAAGGCAAATTTGTCAAATAATGGAATCTATCTTTCCATTGTATAGACTTGCACAATTGCCAATGAAAACAGAGAGGAAATTCTAACTCCAAAATGAGATTATTTATTTGTAAAGAGCCTGACAAAACTGTCAGATTTTAGCATGCCAGTAAACTCGTCAGCCTTCCCCTTCCCCTGATCTCCCATGTGCATAAACATTAAATGTACACGATAACAGGTTAAAACAATCCACACATAGTCCTGAACTCTGAAATTCTTTTGCTAAAGCTCTAGCGGCTTGTTATTCCTCTCTCCTCTAAAATCATTCTTCATTAAAATCTTACCTTTTTAACCTTGTTTAACTGCTCTCTACTGCCTGTTTAGTATCTGCGGCTCCTCTTGACATATCATTACGTGTCTATGCAGCATTACCCCTGGAAGGAGTGAGTAATTGCAGCAAGACAAATTAACTGAGGATGTTTCCATTATACGTGTAGAAGTATGATGATGGCAAAAATAAGAATGGAATACAAGACTATAAAATGGAGGGCTAATGTGCCCTGATTCAAATATTCACCTGAAAACAACATTTGATGGAAACTTTGAGTGTAACACCACAGGGGATCAATTAAAGCAAGGAATTGTTCTGAAGTATAGCGACTGCTACAAAAACAACTGCAGTCAAACGAAGTGTATGACTGACTTTTATTTGGATATGTTGACTGAGGAACGATTTTTTCCCCAGGACGCGCATATCCCCTGCTCCTCTCTGAACATTGCATTGTAATATTTACATAAGCCAAAAGGAGAGATTCTAGTCTCATTTAGCGCTTCAGACGACTGAGCATTCCTTCAATACGAACTGGAGAGTTAGCCTTTATGTGCTCGAGTCTGACAGAAGGTTTGAAACTGCAATCATCCAACAACAAAGCGTCTGAGCCAAGCCAACATGACCCAAGACAGGAAATATAGGATAGAGGAAACAACTTGCGTCTTCAACGCAGAAAAGTAGCCTACGGCATTTCTATAGAGTCATATCATATACCGAGCCCAAGAAATATTAGGAATGAATCAAAATTTTAATGGGGAGGAATAAAGGAAGAAAGTGAGGTGATGAGGCAGTAGGGTTTAAGGAAACAAGTTTGAAAGCATAGTTTCCAATCCTGGGGTGAAAAAAGAAAGGAAGAATGGACAAGAGGTCAAGACTCAGAGGAAGGCTTTGAGTGGGATTGTAAGGCTGGAGGAGGCTCCAGAAGTAAAGAGCAGCAAAACCATGAAAGCAATTAAATAGGGCTAGAGGGCTCAGATACAAGAGCAAGGATGTACTTCTGAGGCTGTATAAGGCTCTGGTCAGATCCCATTTGGAGTTTGTGAGCAGTTTTGGGCCCCGTATCTAAGGATGGATGTGCTAACCTTGGAAAGGGTCCAGAAGAGGTTCACAAGAATGATCCCTGGAATGAAGAGCTTGTCGTATTAGGAACGGTTGAGGACTCTGGGTCTGCACTTGTTGGAGTCTAGAAGGATGAGGGGGAATCTTATTGAAACTTACAGGATACTGCGAGGCCTGGATAGAGTGGACGTGGAGAGGATGTTTCTACTAGTAGGAAAAACTAGAACCAGAGGGCACAACCTCAGGCTAAAGGGACAATCCTTTAAAACAGAGATGAGGAAGAATTTCTTCAGCCAGAAAGTGGTGAATCTGTGGAACTCTTGGCTGCAGAAGGCTGTGGAGACCAGGTCATTCAGTGTCTTTAAGACAGAGATAGATAGGTTCTTGATTAATAAGGGGTTCTGGGGTTATGGAGAAAAGGCAGGAGAATGAGGATGAATAAAATATCAGCCATGATTGAATGGCGGAACAGACTTGATGGGCCGAGTGGCATAATTCTGCTCGTGTCTTAAGGTGTTGAGAATGTTTAATATGAAACATAGGGATACCAGGATTTAATGCAGGCAAGGCTGCAGCAGGAAAGATTTTGAATGAAATAAGGTGACCTCAGGGTTGAGTGTTCAGCCCGGTGAGCATTAGAATAGGTGAGTCTAGAGTTCATAAATGCATCAATGAGGTTATCGGCAGCAGATCGACTAAGATAGGAGCACCCAGGATACTCTGGCCTCCTTTGTTTCCAAGCTGAAGCTGTTAGTTACATCGCTTCTCTAGCACAGATAACATGCTGAGGCTGCAAACCATCTGTTTGAGCTTCAGCCAGTGGCTGGGGAAGAAAACCAGACTCAGTGGCTAGAGGATGTGGCCAGGGGAGAAGATGTGGCTTGTACCTTCCGAATGTTTAACCTGAACAAAGTACGCTGCCAAAAAGGAAAAACGCACCTTAAATAGAACGCATTCTCCTCAGTGCACACATAAACTTGCAGCTACGATCTCCAATTCTTGCAGTTTTTGGCTGTTACCTAATAAGATCCCCCTCATTACTCACGCTATGATGGTTTTGACAATCACATCCTTCATTTGCTCCCACAGCATATCGGTCTTCACTCCCTTTTGATTCAGGTATGCCCACAATGCCTTAAGACTCCTAGACAGAATCACAGAGAAACATCAGCACAGACCGAGAAATGAACCTGAATTCTTCTAACACGCGTAATCTAGCATTGATACCAGTGTAGGTTTTGAAGGCAGTCCCAATGTCAGCAGAGTGAAGAGCAGAGGAGGAGTAGGAAGAGAAAGGATAGAAAGCAGAGTGAGCAAGCGATAGAAATTTTGAAATTAGAGGCTGTGAATGCGAAATACCTGGGGATAGGAGAGAAAGGAAAGCAATGCCACATGCTACAAAGGCTCAGCAGCACCACAAAACCTCTTGGACTTACCCAGGCTGGGGTGATTGCTGAGCTTTGTTTTCTAGTTTGCTTAAACTGTAAAGTGTCACCTCCAGGAAAGCAGACAAGTAGAGTCATGGAGGTTTACAGCATGGAAACAGGCCCTTCAGCCCAGCTTGTCCACGCCACCCTTTTTAAAAAAAAACCCCAAAGCTAATCCCAATTCCCCACATTTGACACATATCCTTCGATACACATCTTATCCATGCAACTGTCTAAATGCTTTTTAAAAGACAAAAGTGTATCCGCCTCTACTACTACCTCTGGCAGCTCGTTCCAGACACTCACCACCCACTGTGCGAAAAAATTGCCCCTCTGGACACTTTTGTATTTCTCCCCTCTCACCTTAAACCTGTGCCCTCTAGTTTTAAACTCCCCTACCTTGGGGAAAGATATTAACTATCTAGCTGATCTATGCCCCTCAGTACACAGTATTCCAAGTGTGGCTTACCAATGTCTTGTACAACTTCAACAAGACATCCCAACTCCTGAAATCAATGTTCTGATCAATGAAACCAAGCATGTTGAATGCCTTCTTCACCACCTTGTCCACCTGTGACTCCACTTTCAAGGAGCTATGAACCTGTACCCCTAGATATCTTGTTCTGTAACTCTTCCCAACGTTAACTGAGTAAGTCCTGGCCTGGTTCAATCTACCAAAATGCATCACCTCGCATTTACCTAAATTAAACTCCATCTGCCATGGAATTATCCCCGGTTCTGGGTTGTACAAGAATACTTTTCCTTTAAAAAAAAAGGAAAATTGTTCATACTCTCGGGATGTGGGTGTCATTAGCAAGGCAGAGATTTATTGCTCCCCTCTGGTTTCTCTTGAGAGGGTGGTAGGTTGCCTTCTTTTTGAAGTGTTGCAGTCTGTGTGGTGAAGGTGCTCGGAGTGGAGCTCCAGGATTCTGACCCAGTGACGATGAAGGGAACTGTGATTTACATGCAAGTAAGGAGGCCATGTGACTTGGAGGTGATGCTGTTCCCATGTACCCGCTGCCCTTGAACTACTCTGCAATGGAGGTCACATGTTTGCAAGGTTTCTTATGGCTAGTACACACTGCGGCCGTGGTGTGCCAGTGACGAAGAGAGCAGATGTTTAAGATAGCCGAGTGCTGCTGATTAAGTGGATTGCTTTGCCCCGGACGGTGTCAAGCTTCGAGTGTTGCCCAAACCTGTGTAGCTTTGACAAGTAAAGTGCATTCCATCACACTCTTAATGCACCTATTTTCCACATGAGCCAATAAGTTCAGTCTTTAAGCTAAGATTCCTACACTCTTACCATTTGTGACCTTGACAGAGCTTTCCATCACTGTTGGGTTTGTACTCTGCATTCAGTTTATTCACACTGTAGTTTGTAAGGTGCATAAACTTGTTACCAAGGCTCTTCATGGAAGACGAATACCTGAGTAACACAACAGAAAATAATACCACTCTCAAATAATGGCAGTACAGAGGGAATAATCACCGTGAAAATATCAGAGTCGAATATCAAAGAAAGTTGTACCAATTAACATTGCACTAATATTATACCACTGAATGTTTTATTCCAGATGGTGTAGTGTTGTTGAAGAAAAGGAAAGCTCTGGGATAGGGTAGAAGGTGGGAGACAAAGATGTACTGGAATAAAAGGCAAGGGGAGTGGTAATGGCTGTAATAAAGAAACAAAACGCTGGCCCAGAGTGGCTGTGAATGGCAAATAATGACCAGCTTTATCTGAAAGCAAAAGCATGAAAAACATGATTCAGAATGGCAGAGGGCAAGAAAAAAAATATCAGAATGGGGTCAGAGTTTATGGTATGAAATTGTTGAAATAATTGGTGAGTGATAAAGGCTGTAAAGTGCCAAATCAGAAGGTGAGGCGCTGTTCCGAGTTTACGTTAAGCTTCATTGAAACAACACTGCAGGAGGCAGAGGTCTGAAGTGTAAGCCAAGAGCAAAATGGGGAATTAAAATGGCAGGCAACCAGAAAGTGGGGGTTAGTTAGGCTTGCATATTGAGCAGAAGTAACTGGCAAAGCAGTCACCCAATCTACATTCGGTCTCTACAAAATAGTGTACACCACATTGTGAGCAGTGAAAACAGTAAACCAAGTTGAAAGTTGTGGAGAAAAATCACTGTTCACTTGTGGTTAAAATAATCCCCTGCATCTGCAGCTGGCTGAGATGATATAGCACCATCCCGAGAGCAACTACAAATAATTGGTATTACCCTGCTGATTTACAGTAGTTTGGGGAGGAGAGTGTGGTGAGAGTGACAGGGTTGCAAACTCTAAATTGAATTAAAGTTGTGTAAAATATCAAAGATAAAAATAATCGTGTGAAAAGTAGATCAGTACTTCAGGTGGGACCAGTCATAAAGGACCATGCGGTAACCCTACACCTTGACACATGCCCCAGCAGACCCAAATTGCACGCCAGCAAACAGTGATCCTCTACTTAAACTTACTTGCAACTTGCGAAACGGACCAAGCCGTCTGTAAACACGTAGATCCGAAGAGGATCATAAGAAGTCACGTAGACGTAAATTCTCAAATCGAACTTGCTCTCGCCAATGAGGTAGGGTTTGTGCAAGTATCTAGAGTAAAGAAAATTAAGTCTGAAATTGCTGAAAATAAATGCAGGACTCACTGTGTCTACCCACATACGGTGATGTTAACACGCTGTAAACAGTTACAACAGTTTATATTGACTGAACAGATTCAATTTATCTTTTATTTCAAGATTCTGTAATCGCATTTGGAAATTTGCTCCACTTCACTGATCTTAGCCTCGAATATATTAACGTCTTTTTGGGAGATACGAGCTGGGCGAGGAACTGAGATTTTCAGATATCCACTATCCTGAGCATGAAAATGTTTTTCTTGATTTCACTTCTAACCCCTCTATTTTTGCTTATAGACCCTTCTTGTTTTGAATTGCGCCACCTGAAGAAATAACCTTCATCATTTTAAAGAGCTCAGTTAACTTACAGTTTACCAAACACAAGGAAGAGAAACCAAATTTTTTGCTGAAAAGAACAAACATTTTTTGTCAAAGATTTCTGTCTTGAATCAGGACATTTTGCAAGAATACAAATCCAAGGGAGACAACAAATTTATACCATACGAGGAGAGAGTGATGATTGATTGGCAAGTGCACTCTGATTTAGATACATTAGTTGATGGTGACTGACAGTTAACTGCCAAGTATTGTTTGAAATTTAAACCAGGCAGCTTGACTCCGTTTGGTTGAAGCATTGCCATGAGGAATGAACCAGCAAATGGTTGTCATTATTTTGTTTAGGTGAAACAGGCGCAATGTGTGTACATGTTCTGTCTACAAAGATCAGGGCCCTGTGTATTAATATATGTAACTTCCAATACACTCAATGCGCTACACAGCAAGCCTGATTGACAATCTTTAATTGGTTGTCAACATAATTCTTAGCATACTGAGGATTATTTAGCAAATGACGTCCAATCGCAGACTTGCATCTGATGTTGGGACACCATTTTGAACTTGGCAAGCGTGCGCTGGTTGGGCACAGTCTAGTCTGTATGTTGCCCGTTGCGAACAGCAGAGGGGACTTGCTGTTTGACACAATTCACCAGTCTTTAGACATGGCGGTCGTGTGTCCCAGAGTCACACTGGCCCTTTGATTGACTTGAAGGCAGATTCAGGTTAGTGGCAAAAGCACTAATGTTGCTACCGCACAGCTAGCTTCACCTGTTGCTCAAATATTTGAGATACCTTGCCCCACGAGAGCAATCTGAGGTAGAGTGGACACTTTTCTTGGACGAAAACAATGGCCTTAGGCCCGGTTATGAGTTTGTACTACAGCGAAAAATGATCCGATTGGGGTAGCCATTATCCAGCAGTCTTTGATGCGCCCTATTTCAGCATCAAGATTGCATGGTGAGCAAATGGATTACTCCCTATTTACTAGATGGCTAATAAGATCAAGATTATATTGCGTGGAACTGTAAGAATCCCAACGTGTACACTGACCAGTGAAGATAGGTTTGTGGTAAACCATAGTAGAGAACTCACTGGCAGATCTCTCAACCAGTACATCAAAAAAGGGAGTTCATTGGCCTGCTATTACCATCTTAATTTAGTCCTTTAATTACTGGTTTAATGCTTGTGAATCTGCACATTGTACCCTCTCAGAGGCTTGTATATCCTCCCTGGGCATCAGTGGCCATGCCAAAATGGAATACAGTATTCTACATAGCGTCTGACCATGGGGTATAAATGAAGCATAGCTTCCGCCCCTTTGTATGCCTGCTTGAGACAAAACCAACAGTAAATTAACCATTTTGTACTTGTGCCCAGGATTGTAGCAATCCAGGAACATGGGTAGCAAAACTTACACAGACCCTAGCCTCTAACCATTATGCATAGTTCAATTCACTTGTCATACATTAAAAAATTGGTGGAATTCACCCTCCTGCACAATGCATCCCAGTTGTCATAGCTTTTCCCCACACTGTCTGTTTCTAACCCTTTGCAACTTCTTGCTGCCAGCTATACAACTTGATGTGCCTCCTATCCACTGTAATCTTCAAACGTGGACATGCAACATTTTAATCTTTCATCCAAGTTATATGGTGAAAAGCTGACACCCAGTCCAGATGTGGGGAACAGTACTTGTCACATCCAACCAGAATATTCCCTTGATTCCTGCTCTCTATCTCCTATATCAAAACTAATTTCCAATCAACGTCACAAGGTTAACTCCAATTCCATGCACTTTTATTTTTGCTGATAATCTCTTGTCTGAAAACATATTAAAAATCTTCTGGAAGTCCATCTGTCAAGCTTTCATACATTATCCCCAATCCACCATGTTAGTGGCCTCCTCAAAAAATTTAACCAGACCAGTAAGGCACGACCTACCCCTCACAAACCCATACCAACTTTCTGATCAACTCACAAATCCATCCTAATGATCATCATCCTCCCCCAAAGACAGATTCCAGCAACTTTCCCCACAACTGGGGATGCAATGGTCGAGTGGCATTATTGCTAGACTATTAATCCAGGAACTCAGCTAATGTCCCGGGGACCCGGATTCTAACCCAACCACGGCAGATGGTGGACTTTGAATTCAATAAAAAAAATTCTGGAATTAAGAATCTACTGATTCCCATGAAACTATCGTCGATTGTTGGGAAAACCCATCTGGTTCACTAATGTCCTTTAGGGAAGGAAATCTGCTATCCTTACCTGGTCCTTACCAGGGGGTTTTGGGGGTTATTCGGGAGGCACAACAGAAATTCATCCCAAGGAGGAGGAAACATGCTAAGGGGAGGATGAGGCATCCATGGCTGATGAGGGAAGTCAAGGACAGCATAAAAGCAAAAGAAAAAGCATACAAAGAAGCGAGGATTAGTGGGAAGCCAGAGGACTGGGAAGCCTTTAAAAGCGAACAGAGGACAACTAAAAAAGCAATAAGGGGGGAGAAGAAGAAATATAAGTGTAAGCTAGCTAGTTATATAAAAGAAGATAGGAAGAGTTTTTTTCAATATATAAAAAGGTAAGAGGCAAAAATAGACATTGAACCACTGGAAAATGAGGTTGGAGAAGTAATAATAGGAAACAAGGAAATGGCAGAGAAACTGAATAGTTACTTTGCATCAGTCTTCATGGTGGAAGACACCAATGGGATGCCAAAGCTCCAGGAGAATCAGAGGGCACAGGTGAGTGTAGTAGTCATCACTATGGAGGTTTTGGGGAAACTAAAAGGTCTGAAGTTGGATAAATCATCTGTACCGGATGGACTACACCCCAGGATCCTAAAAGAGATAGCTGAGGAAATTGTGGAGGCATTGGTGGTTATCTTCCAGGAATCACTGGAGGCAGAGAGGATCCCAGAGGACTGGAAAGTAGCTAATGTAACACCGCTGCTTAAGGGAGGGAGGGAGACAGCAGACGGGAAATTATAGGCTGGTTAGCCCAACTTCGGTCATTGATAAGATTTTAGAGTCCATTATTAAAGATGAGATCGCGGAGTACTTGGAAGTGCATGACAAAATTGACGGCTTCGTCAAGGGGACGTCATGTCTGACAAATCTGTTAGAGTTCTTTGAGGAGGTAACATGGAAGTTAGACAAAGGAGAACCAGTGGAAGTGATTTATTTAGATTTCCAGAAGGCCTTTGACAAGGTGCCGCATCGGAGACTGTTAAATAAGTTAAGAGCCAATGGTGTTAAGGGTAAGATCCTACATGGATAGAGGATTGGCTGACTGGCAGAAGGCAGAGAGTGGGGATAAAGGGGTCTTTTTCAGGATGGCAGCCGGTGACTAGTGGAGTACCTCAGGGATCGGTGCTGGGACCACAATATTTCACAATATACATTAACGACTTGGAGGAAGGAACTGAAGGCACTGTTGCTAAGTTTACAGAAGATACAAAGATATAGAGGGATAGGCAGCATTAAGGAAGCAGGGGGGCTGCAGAAGGACTTGGGACAGGCTAGGAGAGTGGGCAAAGAAGTGGCAGGTGGAATACAATGTGAAAAAGTGTGAGGTTATGCACTTTGGAAGGAATGGAGGCATAGACTATTTTCTAAATAGGGAAAAGCTTAGGAAATCAGAAACACAAAGGAACTTGGAAGTCCTTGTTCAAGATTCTCTTAAGGTTAACGTGCAGGTTCAGTCGGCAGTTAGGAAGGCAAATGCAATGTTAGTATTCATGTCAAGAGGGCTAGAATACAAGAGCAGGGATGTACTTCGGAGGCTGTATAAGGCTCTGATCAGACCCCATTTGGAGTATTGTGAGCAGTTTTGGGCCCCGTATCTAAGGAAGGATGTGCTGGCCTTGGAAAGGGTCCAGAGGAGGTTCACAAGAATGATCCCTGGAATGAAGAGCTTGTTGTATGAAGAACGGTTGAGGACTCTGGTTGGAGTTTAGAAGGGTGAGGGGGGATCTTATTGAAACTTACAGGATATTGCGAGGCCTGGAGAAGATGTTTCCAATAGTAGGAAAAGCTAGAACCAGAGGGCACAACCTCAGGCTAAAGGGACGATCCTTTAAAACAGAGATGAGGAGGAGTCTCTTCAGCCAGAGAGTGGTGAATCTGTGGAACTCTTTGCCGCAGAAGGTTGTGGAGGCCCTGTCATTGAGTGTCTTTAAGACACAGATTGATAGGTTCTTGATTAATAAGGGGATCAGGGGTTATGGGGAAAAGGCAGGAGATGGGAACGAGAATATCAGCCATGATTGAATAGTGGAGCAGACTCAATGGGCCGAGTGGCCTAATTCTGCTTCTATGTCTTATGGTCTGGCCTACATGTGACTCCAGAGCCACAGCAATGTGGTTGACTCTCAACTGCCCTCCAAGGGCAACTAGAGCTGGACAATAAATGCTTGCCAGACAACGGCGCCCATGTTCATGGATGAATGAATAAATAACTGACGTTAGACTGACATCCCTACAGTTACCATTCTCTTTTCTTAAGAAATTTACATGTTCCAATCCAGAGACAATATCTAAGAGTGCAGTGCAGCTTGTGGGTGCTACTTTATTTCCATCCAGTGTCCATTTATATTTCTTCCCCCCGCTTCATCTACTTTGCCATATACTCTCCTAGGTCATCACTGCCACAAAATTCTTTACCTCTGTCAATTTTCCCTTACTTCTACAATCACTTAAAGCCAGAGTATGGTATTCATAATCTTGTTGAAGAGCATGCATAGAATGCATACAACACACACATTTATACATCAGTTGTATGAATGAATGTGTATATAAACATAAACCAGCATGTGTACACACCTACAACAAAAACAGAAAATGCTGGAGAAACTCAGCATCTGTGGAGAGAGAATAGAGCCAATGTTTCGAGTGTGGATGACCCTTCGTCAGGGCAGAAACGTTGGCTCTATTCTTTCACCACAGATGCTGTCAGACCTGCTGAGTTTCTCCAGCATTTTCTGCTTTTGTTTCAGATTCCAGCATCCGCAGTATTTTGCCTTTATCTTAATGTATGCACGCCTACATGTTTCACATATTTATCTTCTTGAATATACAAAACGTGCACACTTCATACAGAAATAAATTCTTACTTCTGAACCAGCAGAGGTCGTTTCTTGGGGATTTGATTCCATTTGTGAATGACTTGAATGCCAATTCCTCTGGCAGATGCAGGCTATATTAAAAAAACAGAAGGGGTGAGAAAATCAGCATGCCAATAGATAGCAGTCTAATTATCTCTATTAGAGTGCGAGTGCTATATTTCAAAACAGCAATGATTGTATTTCTCTGATGTGACTACTATCTTGAGCCACTGTATAAACAGTTGCATTCCAAACCTGGAACTACACTAGTGACTAGAGTAGCCCAAGCTTCTGTTCTGATCCCCAATTACTCCTCATATATATAAGTTAAACGAAAGGTGGTAAATACCTGGAAGAGGGTGACAGAAAACTGACAGTTCGAAACTATAGGGGAAGGACTCAATTATCTGGTGAATATACTCGGGGTTAATTTTTCCTGGTCCCTTCATTTAATGCAGTTTCCAGAAAGGTTTACGTGAAATAGGCTTCAACCAGTAACTAAACTGAAGTCGTGATAGACTGCACTATGTTATGCTGCAGAGGCAAAGGATCTGCAATACAGTCAGTGCAGACTTGATGGCCTCCTCCTGCACTGTAGGGATTTTACGGTAATACAGCGCGATATTCTGAATGTGTCCAAGCTTCCAGTGCTCTCAGAGAGAGATGGAGCTGCGTTCACTATTGCCTCATACTAGTCAGCTGCAGCCTGGGAGCTATTGAATCCAACTCTTCACCACACCACAAGCCAAAAATTACTTCTTAAAAAATTATTTCATGGAATGTGATCATCACTTAAAGGCCAGCATGTGTTACCGATCCCTAACTGTTCCTGAGAATTTCCTTCATTCTGGCAGAGGTAGATCTAAAGAGAGGGAAGGAAAACAGCGAAGGAACAATTTTAATAACTTTGAACTGGTGACAAACTATTTCATAATAATGTACAGGGGTTGGTATTAGAGGGATGGAATGGCCTGAGATGACTTTATTTAGCTTTTATCAGAGTGGTGTCCAGACCAACACTGATCTACCAATACCACAAAAACAGATTATCCAGTTATTGTACATTTCTGTTTTTGGGGGCTGGCTGTGCACAATTTAGCTGCCACATTTCCTACATTACAACAGTGACAGCATTAAGATAGCCCGTTTGATTGGCATCCCATCATCTCCTACAACATTCACTTCTCCTATCACCGGGGTACTGTGGCAGCAATGTGCACCATCTTCAAGATGCACTGCAGCAATTCACCAAGGTTCATTCAACAGTACCTTCCAAACTTGCGGGCTCTACAACCGAGGAGGACATGCAGCAACAGATGCATAGGAACATCACCACCTGCAAGTTCTCCTCCTAGTCACACAACGTCCTGACCTGGAGCTATATTGCCGTCCCTTGCTGTTGCAAGGACAAAAGCCAGAAATGTCCTTCCTAACAGAACTCTGGGTACACCTGCACCAGATGGACCACAGCAGTTCAAAGGAGCAGCTCACTACCACCACCTTCTCAAGGGCAATGAAGGATGTGCAACCAATGTTGGCTTTATCATCAACGTTCACAAACCAGGAAGGAAGAAAATAATCTTCAAAAGCTACACAACTTAGCCAGCCCGAGGTCATGAAAGGCGCAATATAAATGCAAAACTGTCTTCTTAGTTTAAAATTTCCAATTACACTAAAGCTAAATTCTACCATTTTAACTCCCTCTCAGAGCCACACTGTAGAGATTTGTCAGTCCACTGTGTCTCTGCTGAATCTTTGCAATGGATATCCAAGTGCAGACCCAATTCAGTTCATAATGAACCTGCTTTCAACCAAGCCTCAAGGCATTTCAGATCATAACGTGCTGCATAACAAATAATTCTGTCTTTCTTCTGGTTCCTTTTCCAATCATCTTCAATAAACTTGCTGACTTAACTCACCGGTTTGATGATCCATTTCTGCCTGCTAGTGTTATCGCCCCAGGCATTCTTCAACAGTTTGATGTCATGCGGGAGAATGTAGGACTGCGGGAAAAAGTTGAACTCCCTTTTCCCAAATCGCACCTGCATTCTTAACAAGTTACGCCACAAACGGTCCTTGCGCCCAATTTGAAACGATCCTGGAAAATGATTCAACTAGGAAGGAAAATATAGAGAATGTGTTTTTCTCCCACAGGCATCTAACACATTTTATCCCACTCACTTAACCGATCTATATCCATCTTCTGACTCTCAACTTACTTCCAATAGATTGGCAACAATACATTCTGTTCCATCACCCAAGTCATGAATGTAGAGTGCAAATAGTTACGGTCCGAGCACTTATCCCAGAGACACCCCATTAACTACAGTTAGCCCAACTCTGCATTTCCTGTCAGTTAGTACTAGTACCCCCAACACCAGAATTGGAGGAACACAGTTCTCCGATCTATGCAGGACTGGGATCATAGATGAGCAGAGCACATTTATCGTGTGAAAAGTGTTACACAAAGGCAAGTCGATGCTAAAATTGGATCAAGCCACTCAGTCTTTGTGAAAGACTCTTTGTGAAAGGCTCTTGATACTCCATTTTAGGGCAAGAGTATAGCAGGCATGGACAGGGGGAGAATAATTCCAAAATTACAAGTAAAATGTGTGTACAGGGCAAAGGAAAAATAAAAATTCAGTATGGCTCAATGGCCCCAAAGATTCATGCAACCACTTTTGTCTTGTTTCAAGGATCGCAGATTTTCATCATTGTGTGCTTGTGTTAAATATTTCAACAAATATTAAAAAAACCTTGCACAGAAGGAAGAGGCGGGTACTGTGAAGTTTTTGAATTTCCCACTGCTTACCTTCTGATATTCCCGGAGGGTCTTGAATAGCGGCGATTTCATGTGATGTCCCCAGCAGCCCAGCCAATCATAACATTCTGAAATGTATAAAACATGAATTTTCTACTTTAAGGCAAGTTTCTAATATAAAGAACATAAGGACTAGGAGCAGGAGTAGGCCATCTGGCCCCTCGAGCCTGCTCCGCCATTCAGTAAGATTATGGCTGATCTTTTCGAGCACTCAGCTCCACTTACGCGCCCGCTCACCATAACCCTTAATTCCTTTACTGTTCAAAAATGTATCTATCCTTGCCACAAATCTCTCTCTCCTCCACCGATTTCTCATGTAGGGACAGATTGCTATATAGTATCTCATACCAGAGGCCATTTGTCATGCTGAACCTTCGGACTAGTTCGCTTAACATTTGTTTGAGGGAATATACTAGAATCTACTAAGTAGGTTATAGCATTGCACTTCAAAAATCGCAACGCAATCAGGCAGAGTCAACATGGTTGGATGAGAGGGAAGTTATGTTTGATCAATTTATTAAAGTTCTGAGGACGTAGCAAGCAATATGGATAATGGGGAACCTGTGGATGTACTGTACTTAGATTTCCAGAAAGCATTTGACCATGCTTACTACGCAAAATAAGAGCTCATGATGTAGGGAGTAACATATTACACGGATAGAAGATTGGTTAACTGACAGGTACTAAGGTAGTGAGAAATGGGTCATTTTTGGGTTGACAAGATGTGATGAGTGGAGCACCATAGGAATCAGTGCAGGCACCTCAACTATTTATAATCGATATCAATAACTTGAATGAAGGGACTGAATGTATGGTTGAACTTTGCTGGTGATAAAAAGACAGAGGAAAGTTTTGAAGATATAAGGGAGATAGGATAGGTTAAGTGAGTACAAATTTGGCAGCTGGTGTATAATGTAGGAAACTGTGATTTAAAGTTTATTTATTTGTCACAAGTAAGGCTTACATTAATGCTGCAATGAGGTTACTGTGAAATTCCCCTCGTCGCCACACTCCGGCGCCTGTTCGGGTCAATGCATCTAACCAGCACGTCTTTCAGACTGTAGGAGGAAATCGGAACACCCGGAGGAAACCCACGCAGACACGGGGAAAACGTGCAAACTCCACACAGACAGTGACCCAAGCCGGGAATGGAACCCGGGTCCCTGGCGCTCTGAGGCAACAGTGCTAACCACTGTGCCAACCCAACTCAATTTCTCTTTGAATTCTAAATATATTTAGTTACAATTCCTCATCAGATTCATGTGTGTGGTCATTGTCCAGATTATTTTCCTCTTCCACATTGTAAATTCTTTTGTGGAATTCATTTTGTTTTTCCTTCCATGTGTATTCTGATTTTTTACTTGAACAATCTGCCCTGGAGAAGCTGATTTCCACCAGCAAGCTTGTGCTATGTGACCAATTTTCCCACAGTTTTTGCAGTTGCTGTCTCTGTACCAGCAATTAGCTTGTGACTGGCCTGTTTTTACACAGCATTGACATGCCTGTTGCTGGGTGGAATTCCACTGGGAGGTGCCCATGTTATGGATCCTCGTGCCTGCTCCGAGCCGAGAAGTTTGCTTGGCAGCAGGCACCATCGAAGTGGCTATTTCTACGGCTGTTTTAAGATATTTCATGGTTAGTAATCTCCACTGTTCAGCCTCATTCCTCAGCCCACAAAGTCGAATTGTATCATCCAGAGAATCACCAAATTCACACTGTCCCATGAGATATTTTAAGGTTTCCACAAATTGAGCTATCTTCAAAGTAAATTGAAAGTTTTGCCAATAGTATTGAGAAAACCGGGGACTACAAAATCCTCTGGAATCACAAGACATAGAACAGTACAGGAACAGGCCCATGATGTTGTGCCGAACATGGTGCCAAATTAAACCAATCCTTTCTGCCTGCTCTTGGTCTGTACCCAAAGACATCCAGTTCTGGGATTCTTCCTCAAAAGAAACAAAGGCACCAAACATCCCTGCCATTTTTACTAGGTTACTGGGATCTGTGCAGTAACTTTTTTTCCAGGAGCTTCCCTTGATAACAAGCGGTCTAGTTTTATTTTCCAATGCGAGCCAATGTAACAACTGGCTCTAGATTTTAATGCAATGCAAGGAAGGTCCATTTTTCACACTAAATCTGTGTCTTATTTAAATTGAGCATGTGGTGAGCTCTATATCCTGAACTCTGAGTCATTGAGCGTCTTTAAGACAACGATAGATAGGTTCTTGATTAATAAGGGGATCAGGGGTTATGGGGAAAAGGCAGAAGAATGGGGATGAGAAAAATATCAGCCATGATTGAATGGCGGAGCAGACTTGATGGGCCTAGTGGCCTAATTTTGCTCCTATGTCTTATGGTTCAACTCCTCGGATTGTTCAGATTGTACTTTTTGGAAGGGACCTTTCCTTCTGCCCAATTACCATACCAGTCCAATGTCAGTTGCAACTCATTCCCCTGCTGCTGACCCTGCTCCAGTCATCGGAAACATCGAAAGGAGTTCAACCCTTCAATGGGTGACTGCAGCTCCGATTTTTCTTTTCTTTTTGTGAGGAGAAAATTTTTAATCTGCTCCTCATCACCAGCTTATTTTTATCCTATTGTATATGGTGCACTTGTGAGGAGTGGAGTCGTAGAACATGGGTTGGTTGCAGTCAACAAGGCAGATTTATTGAGATGTTGTTCACTATGCAAAGGCTTGGGCTAGACTGACTAAAAGCCCGTGAAGAAATGTGACTGAGACTCAAAAGTGGCAGCACAGCAACAAATCTACCCAAATATAAACCATTTACCAGACGCGATTGATATATTTTCTTATCGAGAATATGCAAAACAGTTCTTTACCATAAAATGGCCACTGGCTAAATTATTGATCAAACCAAATTCCCCGTTTATTAGATTTGGTACTATTCAACGGTTTTAGGATATTAAGTGCTATCTTGAGATATCACAGAACAAGATTCTTCCTGGTTTTCCCCCGAAATCCTCAAACCAGTAGCACTGATCAGATGCAATTAAAGAAGTTAAACAAAGTGTAATCAATGGGTTTAGGTTCATTTGTCAGTGCTAACACACGTCGAATCAATTACTTACTTTTCGTGATTTTGAAATGAGATCTGGCAATGGCATTTTTCACAACTACTGGCGTCACGTTGGACATTTTCCATTTCATTTGTCTCCGTTGGTCCCATGGTAACAGTTCAACTGTGGAGTATCAAAGGTCAGTCATTCAGTAAAACAGAGTTTACACAGATTCTGTTCTAAAAGATGCAATATTGAAGCAGTGGATCACTTTGCAGGCCATAAACTTAGATTAGCAGTGGCAAGGAAAGTCTGACTGTTTAAGACAATGAGCAGCTGAGCCACACAAATCAAACATCCAAAGTTTGATCCCCATTTTGTGCCAAATTAATGTTATGAACACATGGCTCAGGAGGATTCCACTCCTGATTGCTATCCACCAATCTTTTTTCAAAGTGCAGGCAGTAAATTGGGGTGGTCCAACCAGTTAAACTATGGTTTATCCATTCCTCAACCTCCATTTACTACCTTTGTACTATCTCCCTAAAATCCTACAACTTAGTCATGATCTGCCTAAAGACAGCTCCTCATTTCTTCACACCTCACTGTCCTGCGTTTTTTCTTCAGATGCTTGTAGGAGATTGCCATTTTAAATTTCAAGTTGTCTAACACCATCATTCTCTTTCTCCCTCTTGGTTCTACATCCCTTTAATCTTCCTTCAATCACCTGCTTCAGCAAATTCTCATTTCTCAGAAATTAGTCGTAGAATTATAGAATCCCTACCATGCAGAAAGAGGCCATTTGGCCCATTGAGCTTACACCAACAACAATCCCACTCAGGCCCTATCCCTATAAAACCACGTATTTACCCTGCTAATTCCCCTGGCACGAAGGGGCAATTTAACATGGCCAACCCACCTAACTCTCACATCTTTGGACAATCCAACCTTCTTGTCATTTCCTGACGACATTCACCGATGATTTTTCCTCCTTCACCGTCCTGAGAACTTCATCATTGCTCTCGTATTCTCTCCAATTGGCCTGCTCCTTCCATTTCCAGAACCACATTTCACAACTTTCTAATCTTTGGATGCTCATATTAGCTAAGGAAATTTGGCATGTCCGCAACAACTCTCACCAACTTTTACAGATGCACCATAGAAAGCATTCTTTCTGGTTGTATCACAGGTTGGTATGGCTCCTGCTCTGTCCAAGATGGCAAACTACAAAGGAAAGAAACCCAGTCCATCGCTCAAACCTCCCATCCATTGACACAGTCTACACTTCCCGGTGCCTTGGAAAAGCAGCCAGCATAATCAAGGACCCCACGCACACCGGACATACTCTCTTCCACCTTCTTCCATTGGGAAAAAGATACAAAAGTTTCAAGACACATACCAACCAACTCAAGAACAGCTTCTTCCCTGCTGCCATCATACTTTTGAATGGACTTACCTCGCATTAAGTTGATCTTTCTCTACACCCTAGCTATGACTGTAACACTACATTCTGCACTCTCTCCTTCCCTTCTCTATGAATGGTATGCCTTGCCTGTATAGCACGCAAGAAACAATACTTTTCACTGTATACCAATACATGTGACAACAATAAATCTATTGAAACTCTCACTGTCAGTCTTTGTATTACTGGCTAGCTATCTCTTGTGTTCTAGTTGTTCCCTCCTTATGAGTCTTTACGGTGTATTTGCATTTACAGAAGGCTTTTGATAAAGCCCCAAACAAGAAACTAGTAAACATAATTTGAGCAGATAGGAATAGGACTAATTTACTGGAATGGTTTGAAAATTGGTTAACAAACAGAAAACAGGAGAGAGAGAAAAACAGGTTAGCAAGCTTCAACGAGTGGGTTACCACAAGGATCAGTGCTTGAGCCCCAGCTATTCACAATCTAAATCAATGATTTGGATGTAGGAGCCAAATGTAATATTTCAAAATTTGCTAATGGCACAAAGCTTTGTGAGAATGAGAGTTGTGTGGAGGACGCAAAGAGGCTTCAAGGGGATTCAGACAGGTTAAGTGAGTGGGCAAGAACATGGCAGATGGAATATAACATGGAAAAATGTGAAGTTATCCACTTTGGTAGGGGAATAGAACAGAGTATTTCTTAGATGGGGAAAGATTGGGAGGTATTGATGTCCAAAGGGTTATACCCGCGAGCTCTTGGCCCATATGGCCCTGAAACCAACATGCAGGTCGATCAAGCAATTTAGAAAGTAAATGGTACATTAGCCTCTATTGCAACTGGATTTGAGTACAGGTATAAGGAAGACTTGATGTAGTTGTATAAAGCCTTGGAGAGAGCACACTTGAACTAGTGTGTGCAGTTTTGGACTCCCTACCCAAGGGAGAATATATTGGCCATAAAAGGAATGAACAAAGGTTCACCAGACTTATCCCACCTTCTGTGGTTAACTAAAAATGTTCAGTATCGAACTTAAAAAGCATATAAAAGCGCAAGCCAGATGATTGGACAGAATATAAAGAACAGCAAAGAATAACAAAAGTTAAAGTGAACCTTGGTCCTATGGAAAATGAGTCTGGGCAACTAACAATAGATAATAAATAGATGGCAGATGAATTGAACAGGTATTTTGCATCAATCTTTACGATAGAGAATTCAAGTGACATCTTTGAAATAGCTGTAAAATCAGGCATTTGAAGGGAGGGGGAAACTCAGGAAAATTACAATCACCAGGGAAGTTATAGTTTGCAAACTGTTGGAACTGCGGGTTGACAAACCTCTGGGTCCTGATGGACTTCATCTTAGGGTCTTAAAAAAAGTGGCTAATGAAATAATTGAATCCTGGACCAGCCTTTAAATTTTCTGTTCCTTCCCGGGCCTCGAATGTTTATGTGGTGGTTGTGCAGTGCTTATGTTCCGGATCAGAAGTTTGGAAGAACCTGATATTTAAAATAATGTAGAATTTTTAAAAAAGTACATCAATAAGTGACCATAAATTATTCCTAATTTGGTTTTATTGGATCAAGCTCCCCTCCCCCGACCCACAAACACAAGACAGCACTGTGGGCACACCTCTACCACAGGGGCTGTAGGAGCTCAGAAAGGCAAATGCCACCAAGAACAACTTGGGATGGCCAAGAAAGTCATGAATCAAAATTTAAAATCTCTTACGGAGCAGCTTCAGGATGAATTCACACCGGGGAAGAGTTTGTGCCCCAAAGTGAGATTCCTGGTCTCAGTGATAAATTTAAAAGAGGAAGGAAAAGTCATACAGAAAGAAGACAGAGGAAAGGAGAGACTCACTGGGAAATAAGAGATAAAGTATGAGGCCCAAATGGGAAAAGTGATGCAAATTTTAATTTTGTCTTGCGACAATGCTGCAGCATCAATTTATATAATCTCCTTTACTAAAACAATTAAAAAATACAAGTAAATTTAGGCTTTCCTCCTTACTTTTCTCATTCGCAGTCCCAAAGTAAATCGTCAGAGGCATATCGTGAAACAGACTTTTTATCAACGCCGACTTAACTTGAATTTTACATTCAGGTCCTTGCGGGTAGCAAGAAGTAAAAACATTCCTAAGGAATAACAGGAGGACAGAGAATAATTACGTGCATATCAGGGTAGCATGATAAACTTGCTGTAGTCTAAATACCATCATATGAAAAAATGCTGACTCAGGGAATTAAAAAGAATGCAAAGATTTTTCAAAGCATCAACATGGAAAGTACAGAACTTCAAACATTTATTTGCGATGGGGAGCAAGCAGGATGCTCGTTCACTCAACCAAGGTGGCAGGGGGAGACAGATCACAATTTTCCTCTTTATTGTAGCCAGGCAAGAATGAACTTTAAAACGATCTTTAAAATGAAAATTTTGAATTCCACTCCTCCTTGCACTGAAGTGGAGATTTATACTGCTAGTAACTTTTAGACTGCAGAATGAGAACATTCACTTCTGAAAATTGGAGTTGGGAGAGGAATCTTTGTTCAGAAAGTTGGATGTTGATTCATTAGGGAAGCATCATGTGAAAGGACATGGAAGCCGAAAAAGATGTAGGTAAGGTCGTAATACATGCATTTGTTTAAAAAATTCCCTCTTACAATCTGCAGTAATTAATTTAATCAAAAGTGCAAAAGCCCCCACCTGCAATTTAAGAAATGTTTCCAGCCCTAATAGAAAATCTTATAATCTTATCAACTATGTTCCATGTTAAAAAAGGCTTCTTCTACTTTTTCTGACAATATCCATATACCCATCTTAAATATGGAGCGGTCTTGCTCATCGACCTATCAATACATGTAAAAGCAATAAACCTTCTTGAAGTACAGGATGAGAGACGAGAAGGAAGATAAACTGAATCCCTGAGAGAAGACTAGGAAAATAAGAGGAAAGCATCTCAGTAAGGTCTTCAGTCAAATGGGTTAACAGGTTTTGGCAAACTTACTTGGCATCAGCAGATTCAGGTAGATCATTAAAGTTCACCTTAGATAAATCATTTGTTGATTCAGTAGAAAAAGAATCTGAGATAGTGGAACACTCTGACTCTTCTGAAAATGACCAACAACAAGTATGGTTATAGTAAAACAATTATTAACAATTATGAGCAACTAACGGCTATGCTTGTGAGAGGATACGTGTTTTAAAAATGGAAACGATATATTGAATTGAATCACATTTTCTAAATTAAGCAAAAGGGAGATATCAGTAAGGAAGAGTGCTCTTTTAGTAGGACGTTTCCCTGCCTGGGAGTCTAGAACTGGGAGTCACCATTTAGGATAAAGATGAGGAAAAATTTCTTCATAAAAGAGGATTGTGAAAGTTTGGAGTTCTCTGCCTAAGCTGGCTGGAGATGCTTAGTCATTGAGTTTATTCAAGACAGATGTTGATAGGGCACATTCGAGAAACAAGACCAGCCATGCCTTACCGAATGGCATAGCTGGCTTGAAGGGCCAAATGGCCAACTCCTGCTCCTAATTCTTAAGTTTTAGTATTCACACATTTAAGTGTCATTGGTTAAAGTATTTAAACTAATTAAAATTCTGATTTTAAGCTTGATAAAATAATTAGTTTTGAAGATGAGGTAAAATAGAAAAAAATACATTTCCAGGAATAATATGCTTGTCGGTAATGTACAAGTTTGGAGACCCATGAGAAAATGGAACATAGGAATATCTTAATTGTCATTCAAGCTCCAGTTTATTATTTCTCACCCTTTCTGGTGGCCTCCAGAGCGATGCAAAGTGAAATACAGTAACTTATGGTTTTTTTGGAGAAAATAAATCATTAAAAGTCTAGAATGAAAATGTGGAAAACAATAAACAAACTTTCACTCAAGTTTTCCCATGACTTAAGATCAAAATCTGGGGACAAAAGTTTAGACTGAAAGTGGGACTAAGCTTTTCTTTTAATAAAATGACTAAGCTGAAACAAGAGACAAGATTTAAAACAAAGTCACAGAAGCGGCTCATAGGCTTGCACCCAGCAGTTCCATAAATAGCACTTTTCATAAGCATCTTGTATCAAAGTGTTCAAACATACGCCAATGGCTACAGAGTCTCATGCAATCCCGTGGTTTTCAGGAATGGAGGAGGAACTCAGAGATAAGAAAACATTCATTACTGAAGACATGGGACGCTGAATTTACCATCACACTCCTGACTGCTGGTTTCCTCCAGTCCATCCACAAACTCTTCCTCATCAGTATCTTGCCTGTTAAGGTACAGAGCATGTTTTAGACAAACTGCAATGCTACAATGTGTTAAATGCCACCAGCATTTCTTTTAAAACCCACGTCTTCACCTATAACCCGAAACAGGAGAGAATCTCAGTGGCTGGCCAGGGGCAATTGCACAAATAGCAATCTTGTTTCAGTTTGATTTTTTAAAAAAATACAGCAGGGGTAATAAAGGAACCAAGTCACTTAATAGCATTTGGTTCTCATCTGAATGGCATAGCTGAGTTAAGGAATTTTACACAGGCAACTGCAGGATAAACATGCATACTCTCACTTTGATAAGAGCAGACATTTTGTTTCAAGAGTTTGGTGTGGCAATACAAACAAAATATTTCATGGACAGGTGTATACTGCTTTTAGTGTCTGCTCCCTTCACATTGGGTCCTTGGTTTCAATTCAGACCAGATTAACGGGAGAACGGTTGCTGTGGGAAAGCGCACTGCCATGCTTGTACAATATGGCATTCTCCTGTTGATTTTCAGGTATATTTTTAGTGCATTTCTAAGTTCTTGACTCAGTTCCCAACACCTTCAAATGCCTCTATAAACTTTATTTTCCTCTTCCCTTTGAAAAATTAACTTGTGACACTCTCCGTCCTTTTGCCCAAACATTAGCCATGTCTCTTGACAAGCTGTTAAACAGCTGGCGGTCACTATAGTGCCCAGCTATGAACAGCACTGACTGAATTGCAAACCACCAGCCTGTACCACGCTGAGCGACCTGGGGAGTCTCACTATTGCTAGTGTGAACCCTAAACTGGAAAAACAAATGGTTGTTGCCAGATCACCCAAGCATTTTCTCTGTTTTTACTTAAGATTTTTAACATCCGCAAGCTTTTGCTTTGTTTTGTAGAGAAACAAACACTTGGAGTCTACTCGTGGGAAGAAATAACTTACAAGCTTCATTTCAAAAGGTTTTTCACTCCAGAGGTCAGATTTGTTCCTATGGCCAGAACAAAACAACAGGCAGAGTTTCAGTGCACCTTCCTTGTAGGCCAGAGAAGTTTGGAAGAAGGCTGGTGCATCACAGCTAGGTTCGATCTTGCTTTCTCATAGCAGACACACAGACTCAGCAGGAACCTGATGTGTCGAGTTAGCAGTTCTCAGTGGCTGGGGGTGGGGAGTGCCTAATAGCGTATGTGTTACCCCTGATTCAGTCCCTGCAAGCTAGAGTGGGGCAAATTGGTCAGACTCCCTGTTCTGTGTCACTACATGAAGCTCACCTGTGGGTGGTGAGTGACGAAAGGATCAGGTCATCTGTGCGGAGTGGGCCAGCTAACCCGCTTTGTCTAAGCTTGTACTTACAAAAAACAAAGTAACCCTCAAGGGCAAGGAACCAGAGGTCAGCCTGCTTCTGTGGAACCATAGCACAAGCAGCGGCAGCCAACATTGTCTAACAGTGTGGCTAATGTTGAACATACCAACAGTTGAAAGAACATGGAAATTTCTATCACTATTGTGTCTTCAAGCAGACTTGTTGTGTATAATAAGCACATCACAATAGAGAACTGATCACTGGTGTTGATTACAAGTAAATTCATCCAGAAACTCATTAATATAAAAAGCTTTCTTTTTCCTCCTGCAGTTGGCAAGAAATGTTTGTGCTCTGATAATCAACATAAACAGTAAAATCAGACATGGTAATGTATAGAAACCGTCTCCTTTTGATTGTTTGCATTCATAAGTGGACACATGCTAAAAAAACTCTCCACACAATATGGAACATAGTGTATCTATTGAAAAGCTAATGAAATGTAACCTAATAAGTTCAAGTTAACATTGCAACTTGATTGCTCTCCCTTCCCCATCCCCACTCACCCAACCTTTCACTTTTCAGTTTTGATAGCGTATTGTTAGGAAAACAAAGTTAATTTTATGGGATTTATATTTGTGTTGGTAAACATTAGAAATAAGGTACAGTTTTAAGTGTGTTTAATGTAATGTTTCCCTGCCTGTAAGAAGTAAAACCCATAGCTAGATTGATGTTGGATAAAGGTGGTTATGTGTGGGAGTCGGTTTCAATTCCGACTGTGATCCTCTTGTGCTTCGAGAGAAGTACAGCATGAAGATTTAGTATTAGCAGAGGCTGCATAGCAACTGGGAGTTCTTGCAAGATAGGGAAGCTTTTAGCTGAATATACTGCAGTTGGAGACAGGACACTGGGGAGTGAACATCTCTCAACTCTGCCAGGAGAAGCTGGACAGGACAAGGGAGTTACAAAGACACAGGCTTCCTAAGGAACAAGTTACAGTCCAGATAACCAAGGAACTGAGTCAGAATGTCTAAACCAATTGAAGTTATGAGAACAGAGATCAAGGTTTTGCTCATAAGAATTCAAGTGAAGTATCCGGAGTTAAAGAGACAATTGCAGTAACCAGATTTAAAGTGGAAAAGCAGTCTTCAGAGTGTGATAATACTGTGCCTTTAAGAAATGTATTTGAGTCATGTTTGTGCAGGATCTGTTTTAGCAAGTTTTTTGCATTATCAGCGCTGTTCTGTCTATAACCAGAATCCTGTTGTTACTGCAGCAGCATAATTGCTTCTAATTGCTAGAATGTTTGTGTTAATCTGGACTAATGCTGTTCTGTTGTTTTTAGTGGTTTCCCCTTGGGTTTTGCAGAGTGGGACTTGATTAGGTTGATAGAGAGGTAAGGTCATAGGACTGGGTGGAGCTAGGCTTGCACAGAGAATTCAAACTTAGTTGCTGTTTTGATGCTGCTTTGAGTTGAGAGAGCAGTGCCTCTCTTTTCCCCTCTCTGAAGTCTGGAGACTAGGAGCTGCCAGAGGCTAGGTTGACTTCTCTGCTGTTTGAGGATATACCAGCCTGGAAACTGCTGTCTGGATCTCTTTCCAAAAATGTTAAAAGGTTTGAAATCTAGCACCATATTAGCATATTTGCTTTTTGTGCTAACTAATTCTGAAGGGTGTAGGCCTATGGGGATATTGCTTTAAATTGGAACTACAGAGATTGCTAGTTAAGAATTATAGTTTGTCATATTTAAGAATTTTAATTTGTAAAAGTTACGCTAATTATTTTTGCTATATACTAACTGCGTTCTTAAATAAAGTTTGGTTTGATACAAGTTTCCTACAGGGTCAATTACATAATTCCTGGAGTGAAACATTTTATGTTCACCCTATTGCCAAAATCAAAAGAAAAGATAAAGGTCTAGGGTAATTAGGCTCATTTTATGAGTGTCCGGGAAGCGAGAGTTAAAGCAACTGTCAAGACAAAGAAATCCTAAAGAGGTTGGGGTAAAACCTGGACTGGATTCACTGTTAAAAGTGAAGCAGAAGCTTTGTTTAAAATGCAATTTGGACAACCTAGAATGGATTTTGGAATGCAAACCACTGAGGAAAAGTATTATTGAGAGAGAAGATTGTTTTTGGAACTGGAGTTTGGAAACTCTCATGTGACAATCATCTGGGGAGATTCTAAAGAGAAATCCACAGACATTCATCTGAGGTACAGAGTGGAGATTGTGCACTTGACCACAGCTACCTTGTGTTTAAAGGGACATTGTGTTACTGAGACCATTGTAGCTTAAGACATATTTCGCAATCCATGTTAATCTTAAAATCTTTATATTTTTTAAGCTAAGGGGGGAAGCAAAGAAGTATTATTGTATAATAATCCAACTTTTGATGTTTAATAAGTGTTTTTTTCTTGTTAAAACTAATTAGCAGTCCTGTGACTCTGTTCCTCCACTTTTTATAAAGTTAAGGTCTTTTGAGCCAGGATTCCATTCTGGAATCTTCCTGCCCAGTTACATCAACTGGAATCGTAACAGTATTGCGCACTAGACTTTGGTCCTTCACCTTGGTTTCCTTGCAAAAAAAAAAGAGTTCTCTAGGAGAAATCAAGCCAGTACATGTTCTACTCAATTTGTGAGAAGCACTAGGTTATTATAGACAAGTGGACACAAAAATACACAAACATTTTGAAAACTTACAAAACATGAGTGCCTAGATAAGATCAATATACAAACGTCACAATACAATGTGAAGTTGAAAATGTACCACAATGCCCACAAACGTGTGATGCAAGAAAGATATGCTAACCCCCAAGTTAGAATGTTGTTAAAAGGAGCAGGGTATGATAATTAAAATGTGGAGATGCCGGCGTTGGACTGGGGTAAACACAGTAAGAAGTTTAACAACACCAGGTTAAAGTCCAACAGGTTTATTTGGTAGTAAAAGCCACACAAGCTTTCGGAGCTGCAAGCTCCTTCTTCAGGTGAGTGGGAATTCCCACTCACCTGAAGAAGGGGCTTGCAGCTCCGAAAGCTTGTGTGGCTTTTGCTACCAAATAAACCTGTTGGACTTTAACCTGGTGTTGTTAAACTTCTTACTATGATAATTAAAGCCAGCAGAAAGTCAATTATTCCAGTGGTATGAGAACGAAGCAAAAAGTATACTCAGCAACTCATTACAGATAATTTGTTCACCAAACCACCCCTTTCCCCATCCCCCAACTACATTTTAAAGGAAGAAGTCTCACAACACTACGTTAAAGTCCAACAGGTTTACTTGGTAGCAAGAGCTTTCGGAGCACTGCTCCTTCATCAGGTGAAGGAGATGAAGGAGCAGCGCTCCGAAAGCTCATGCTACCAAATAAACCTCTCGGACTTTAACCTGGTGTTGTGAGACTTCTTACTGTGCCCATCCCAGTCCAACGCCGGCATCTCCACATCACATCTTAAGTGTTAATCAGTCCTTTGCAACAACTTGACGGAACACTGACAACACAATTACAAGGTGGGAAATACTGCAAGTATACTTACTCCGAGTCTTGAGAACCTGCCTCATTCTTGGGTTTTTCCATTGTTTTTTCAATTTTATTTGCACACTTGAGCTGCATAGCAGCGATCTGCAGCGTGACTGAGCCAATGCTTGTTTTAGGGGCAGAAACAGAGATCAGCTTCTTGGTCTGGTCAGGTTCATGGTGCAAGCCAGGGGATCCTGTAAAACTGACTGGACTATTATTCTGGATGTGTACGTTGGTGGATAAAATGCCAGTAGGATTTTTGTTAGCACGAGCATTGACATTTTCTTTACTCGCGCTGTTCTCTTTTGTTGCGGGCTCCAGGTTAGCATTGATACAAGCCCGTTCAGCTTTCAAGACTGTCTGGAAATTATTCCTCTCCAAAGTGAGATTTGGCACAGTTCTTTTCAACAATCCTGCGGCACTGCTAAAGGAACCATTCTGAAAATGGAAACCTTGGGAAGCTAAACTTTCTGTTTCTTTTGAAAATGTCACACATCGCTCAAACACATGATTCTTCAGAATGCGGTCCTCTGATAATCTTTGTGTTGCTTCTGTAAACTTTAGTTCTGGATCCCCAGCACTGCTCTTCGCTAGCTTGATGGCGCTCTTCAAGTTACCATGGAAATGTTCAGTCTGAGGAAAAGGTCGCTCGATTTTAAGATCTGTGCTAACATGAAAAGCATTGCCAGAGAAAGTCCTAACACTGCTTCCATTGTGTTTGGCTGCATTTTCTGAGTCTCCAAACTCATTGTTTCCATTTAAAGTTGCAGGCTTGACGCCCTTGTCCCATTTCTGGTGCAAAGGCACTTTGGCACTGGTGGGTCTCATGAACGCATTTGTGTTCAGCAAAGGTTTGCGACATAGTGAGGTAGGTTTACCTGTATGGCTAGGGCTACTTCTGCCCAAGATCAGAGGTTCACAACCTGCACTACGAGAACCACAGTGCTGTGAAACTGGGGTAATGGCACCGTTGGGTTTCATTAGGTTTTCACAAGAGATTGCTCTAGAGGGGAGCGAAGGGATAAAGTCATTAATGTATGCTGAATTTGATGTTGGAGTTCTACTTCCTAGTCCACTAAACCGTGAACCCAAGGACTCAAGACGCTGGTAAGATCTATAACCACGGCCAGTTCGGTCATGAATGGGTGTATTTTCAAAAGGCCTAATCAAAATATTTGAACAAAAACTAGTGTGGGAATTCGATGTTATTGATTTGCCATTACCTCCAGGCAGCGAGGGATAAGGGTGACAACCAACATGCTGAGACGTTCCTGGGCAAGGAGTTTGTTTCCTTACTGGCACAATCACATTATAGCCATCCCATTCCCATAGTGGATGCTGGGAAACAGAATAAGCTGGCCTACCCTCCTGTGGTTGAACAGAATAGTAGGATTTTGAACTAGAGTTCAGTGAAATCTTGTGGTTGTTTTTGCAACTGGGGTCTGTGGAATACGCCTCAGTCTTGGGTGCAGCCATGAACTGCCATTTTATTCACAACACAGGCAAACTCAACAGAAGCTGCGCAGAAGAATAGGGAAAAAAAGCATCCTCATTGAACCTGGAAAATAAAAATATACAATTGTAGTGAAAATTGAATAGCATATTTAAATATACAAGCAATCTCCACATGAAGACAACAGAATAAACAGCACCCTAAGCCAAGTTTGACATTTAATGACAAAAAACAATTAAGTCATAAATGCTCCAGATTGGAGAGAATCAAAAATTTGTTGGATGACATTCCATTCATTTCACAAGTGATCACTTGGACATATACTATGACTGTGCTTCCCCCTTACCCAGAACCAATGAGGTAGAGGTATTTTGCGTCAGTCTTTATGATAAAAGACACAAGTTGCATACCAAAAATCAAGGGTAACTTAATGAGGAAACCAAGGTAATATTAGCACGGAGTGTAC
The DNA here is from genome assembly GCF_964213995.1 of Mustelus asterias. Classification (NCBI taxonomy): domain Eukaryota; kingdom Metazoa; phylum Chordata; class Chondrichthyes; order Carcharhiniformes; family Triakidae; genus Mustelus; species Mustelus asterias. Next base: position 7,003,750 of record NC_135814.1, read on the forward strand.
AGGAGAAACTCAAGGAACTAAAATCTAACAAATCCCCAGGTTCTAATTGCTTATATTCTAGGGTTCTAAAAGATTAAACTTGAGAGAAAGTGGATGTGCTGGTTATAATTTTCTAAAATTCCCTAAATTATAAGCAAATGTAACACCTTGAATGCCTCATTCTCCAACTCACATTCCCAATTGTCAAAGTCCTTAGCATAGACCAAGCTGCTTTCCACAAGGACTGCAGCACAGGGGAATAGGTACTGGCCCTTGCCAATTACATCAAAAACGGTTTTCAGAAAAATGTGAAGACAGGTGCTGTGTTCCTCGACCTCACAGCTTTCTACCGCACCGTTTGGCATACTAACCTCCTCCTGAAGCTATCATGAGCTCTCCCCCCACCGGCTGACTAAAAGCATCAGAAAATCAGAGTTCACTTTGGACAGGCATAAAATAAACTAATGAATTCCCCTAAGTCTCAGTACTGGCTCCAAGCTTGTTCAAGTTGTATGCAAATGATCTTCCAAAAACTACCACCCCAAAATTCATAAATGCCAACGACATCTGCTTCGCAATTCAAGCCCCTGACTTAGACACCTTGGACCGGACACTAACCGAGGACTTGTCAGAACTTGAACAATATTGCAACATATGGCGATTCACACGCACATGTGTACACATGCAGCATTCCCTTGGCTCCCTGCCCTGGCAAGCATCACTTCCCTACAAATCCACCGACTTGCAACAACACCCCCCTCCACTTCATGCTGATCTATTCAGCTCAGCCACCAAGAAGGCTGACCTAGAAAAATCCTCCCACACAGGACTTCAATGCAAAATCCTCCTGGACAAATGAATGGAAATCATTCGACATGACAAACACGTACCTGGTCTCAAACCCAACTGAAAAGTTAGGACTTATCCATTCAAACAGAAGCGATTATTAAATGGTGTGCTAAATCTTAATTACTGCCAAGCAACCTCTCCAGTACTGAAAATATACTTTTCAAATATGGCATTTAATTCCTTCAGATTAATTATTGTTGGAGATATTTTAAAATTAAAAACTAATTTTACTTTTCTCTCAATCCTATCCTCCTTTCCCTATTTTGCTGTAATTAAATATTTTAAACTCACACCTGGTTTAGAGTATGCATAATAAGGATTCTTCAATCAACTGGTCAGGGACTGACAAATAGGCTTGCATTAACACTGCAATGAAGTTACTGTGAAAATCCCCTAGTCGCCACATTCCAGCACCTATTTGGGTACACTGAGGGAGAATTTAGCATGGCCAATGCCCCTAACCAGCATGTCTTTCGGACTGTGGGAGGAAACACACACAGACATGGGGAGAACGTGCAAACTCCGCACAATCAGTAACCCAAGCAGGAATCGAACCCGGGTCCCTGGTGCTGTGAGGCAGCAGTGCTAACCACTGTACCGCCCATGATAACGTCATCATATAGCTTTACATATACTTTTACGAATAGCAGCTTTGTGCTGATATTTCAATTGATAATTTCAATTAGAATTGCCCATGTATCCAAATGCAGCTCATGGCATCCTTAGATCTTCCCGTTGTGGGAATTCAATACTTATTTTTTCATTAGTGCTGGTACTTTAATTGTTGGCAAAATGCTGTTTATAAAAATGACTAACATTGCCAAAAGGTTTTCTGAAATAAGTGATCATCATTGGAACTGAACCGATATTTGGCACAAATTATTCCTTCAGAAACATAAACCCTTGACAATCAAATTTGCCCTCATGGTCCCTGCCCCAAGCCAAATAAAACAATTTGCAGAGTTAAACAGGACATTGAAAAAAAATTCACATTAATCAAAATTATGGGCGGCATGTTGGCACAGCAGTTAGCATCCAGGTTCAATTCCAGCCATGGGTGACTGTCCGTGTGGAGTTTGCACGTTTTTCCCGTGTCTGTGTGGGTTCCGTCCAGGTGCTCCGGTTTCCTCCACAGTCCAAAGATGTGAAAGTTAGGTTGATTGGCCATGCTAAATTGCCTCAGTGTCAGGGGGATTAGCAGGGTAAATAGGTGGGGTTACAGGGATAGGGCCTGGGTGGGATTGTTGTTGGTGCAGGCTTGTTGGGCCGAATGGCCGTCTTCTGCACTGTAGAGATTCTATTCTCGGGTCTATGAAAATAGATAGCGATCAGAATGCAGCCTATTTATGCTTAATCATTCAGAAGTGCTGAGAAAGAAAATGGCATTGATAGTTAAATTGAATACCAGGGAATCCAAACTAACTACATAGCCATGATGGTTTCTAAAGCCAATTAAACCAAAACGATTTATATAGTCATACAATTGCAAGGTACATCTACAATAGGAAACAAGAGGGCACACAAATCAGTTAGAGTAAAACTTGCGCATTTCACTTAATCGTACAAGTTATCAGAGATCAGGCAGATGAAGATAGGCGAACTTGCTCGGATAGAGTTTTTGGTGCATAGGGCGAATTCAGCGAGAGGTGAGAATTCAAGGGTAACAGAAAACCCCACCAGTTAGCCCATCTGCCTGACGTTGGAGAACAATGCCAGCAAAGTGAATAAACTAATAAATTTAACCACACCATTTATAAAGACAAGATTGTCAAACTCTGGAAACACTGGTGACCACCAAATAGACTCTAATCTGTCCAATAAATTGGCTTTTCCATTACTGTTAATGTCAGTCGTTCAAGAGATGTAATCTTAGATTAATCTCACACACCGATTTCAGCTATAGTCTAACAGTAATCCAGTCAATTTTGCATTACACTGAGTTGCCTTTGTAGCCACTGTTGTTCCCTAGTTAAGGAACTCAATCACCTGTTTTTAAATTGCTAGGTGACCCATTCTACAACTGTGTATCTCCTATCATTTGTGCTTTACTTTTTACTCTAACTGATTTGTGTGCCTACACCAGCTCTCCAAACGATCATACCACCTTGGTGCCATTCCCTGAACCCCTGCACATTGTTTCTATTCAAATAATCATCTAATGCTCTCCTCCTTAATGCCTCAATTGAACAGCATCTACCAGTTAGCATTCTAGACTCTAACCATTCGTTGTGTGAAAAAGATTTTTCTCACATCTCATTTCATTCTTTTGCAAATCACTTTAAATCTGTGCCCTCTTGTTCATGGGCAGGAACAGTCTCTTCCTATCTACTCTGTCCAGTCCCCTCATGATTTTGAACATCTTCTACCAAATCTCCTTTTAGCCGCCTTCTCTCAAGAGAACAGTCCAAACCTCTCCAATCTACCCTTATAATTGAAGTTTCTCATCTTTGGAACCATTCTTGTAAACCTCTTCCGCACTCCCTCCAATTCATTCACATCTTTCCTATAATGTGACACCCAAACTATACACAATATTCCAGCTGAGGTCTAACTAGTGTCTTGTATAAGTTCAGCATAACCTCCTTGCTCTTGTATTCTATGCCCTATTAATAAAGCCCAGGATACTATATGCTTTATTAACTGTTCTTTCCACTTGCCCTGCCATTTCTAATGACCTAAGCATATATGCACCCAAGTCCCTCTGCTCCTGCACCCTTTAAGGATTCTCATTTTATATTGCCTCTCCATGTTCTTCCTACCAAAATGTATCACCTCACAATTCTCTGCATTGAACTTCAACTGCCACCTATCTGCCCACTGCATCAATTTGTCAATTACCGTTTTAAGTTCTACTCTGTCCTCTTCACAGTTTACATCGCTAACAAGTTTTGTATCATCTGCAAACTTTGAAATTGTCCCCTGCACACAAAAATCTAGATCATTAATATACATCAAGAAAAGTGAGGGTCTCATTAAGGGCCCCTGGGGAATACCAGTAGAAACCTCCCTCCAGCCCGAAAAATATTAGTTGGCTGAATAATAGAAAACAGAATAACAGTCAATCTTGTATCCATGTTGCTACTGTCCCTTTTATTCCGTGAGTTATAACTTCTCACAGGTCTGTGTGGCACATGCCGCTCCTTTTTTTTAAAAAAAACTCTAAACTAGTCCCAATTGCCTGCGTTTGGCCCATATCCCTCTAGACCCATCTTACCCATGTAACTGTCTAAACACTTTTTAAAAGACAAAATTGTACCCTCCTCTACTACTGCCTCTGGCAGCTTGTTCCAGACACTCACCACCCTCTGTGAAAAAATTGCCCCTCTGGACCCTTTTGTATCTCTCCCCTCCCACCTTAAACCAATGCCCTCTAGTTATAGACTCCCCTACCTTAGGGAAAAGATATTGACTATCTAGCTGATCTATGCCCCTCATTATTTTATGGACCTCGATAAGATCACCCTTCAGCCTTCTACGCTCCAGAGAAAAAAGGACCAGTCTATCAAGCCTTTCCTTATAACTCAAACCATCAAGTCCCGGTAGCATTCTAGTAAATCTTTTCTGCACTCTTTCTAGTTTAATAATATTCTTTCCATAATAGGGTGACCAGGACTGTACATAGTATGCCAAGTGTGGACTTACCAATGTCTTGTACAACTTCAACAAGACGTCCCAACTCCTGTATTCAATGTTCTGATGAATGAAACCAAGCATGCTGAATGCCTTCTTTACCACTCTGTCCACCTGTGACTCCACTTTCAAGGAGCTATGAACCTGTACCCCTAGATCTCTTTGTTCTATAACTCTCCCCAAAGCCCTACCATTAACTGAGTAAGTCCTGCCCTGGTTCAATCTACCAAAATGCATCACCTCGCATTTATCTAAATTAAACTCCATCTGCCGTCTGTCAGCCCACTGGCCCAATTGATCAAGATTCCGTTGCAATCCTAGATAACCTTCTTCACTGTCCACTATGCCACCAATCTTTGTATCATCTGCAAACTTACTAACCATGCCTCCAAAATTCTCATCCAAATCATTAATATAAATGACAAATAACAGTGGACCCAGCACTGATCCCTGAGGCACACCGCTGGTCACAGGCCTCCAGTTTGAAGAAACACCCTGTCTTTTGTCATCAAGCCAATTTTGTATCCATTTGGCTACGTCACCCTGGATTCCGTGAGATTTAACCTTATGCAACAATGTACCATGAGGTATCTTGTCAAAGGCCTTGCTAAAGTCCATGTGGAGAACATCAACTGCACTGCCCTCATCTACCTTCTTGGTTACCCTTTCAAAAAACTCAAATTCGTGAGACATGATTTTCCACTCACAAAGCCATGCTGACTGTCCCTAATCAGTCCTTGCGTCTTTAAATGCCTGTAGATCCTGTCTCTCAAAATACCTTCTAACAACTTACCCACTACAGATGTGAGGCTCATTGGCCTGTCGTTCCCAGGCTTTTCCCTGCAGCCCTTCTTAAACAAAGGCACAACATTTGCTACCCTCCAATCTTCAGGCACCTCACCTGTGACTATCGATGATCAAATATCTCTGCTAGGGGACCTGCAATTTCCACCCTAGCCTCCCAGTGTCCTGGGATACACTTCATCTGGTCCCAGGGATTTATCTATCTTGATGCGCTTTAAGACTTCCAGCACCTCCTTCTCTGTTATATGTACACTCCTCAAGACATTACTATTTATTTCCCCAAGTTCCCTAACATCCATGCTTTTCTCAACAGTGAATACTGATGAGAAATATTAATTTAGGATTTCACTCATCTCTTGTGGATCCGCACATAGATGACCTTGTTGATCCTTAAGGAGGTCCTATCCTCTCCCTAGTTACTCTTTTGCCCTTTATGTATTTGTAGAAGCTCTTTGGATTCTCCTTTGTCTTACCTGCCAAAACAATCTTGTGTCCCCTTTTGGCCCTCATGATTTCTCTCAAGTCTACTCCTACACCCTCTATACTCAAGGGATCCACTTGATCCCAGCTGCCTATGAATGTCATGTGCCTCCTTCTTCTCCTTGATCAGGGTCTCAATATCCCAAGTCATCCAGGGTTCCCTACTTCTACCAGCCTTGCCCTTCACTCTAAGAGGAATGTGCTTACCCTGAACCCTGGTTAACACACTTTTGAAAGCCTCCCACTTACCAGACGTCCCTTTGTCTTCCCACAAACTCCCCCAATTAACTGTTGAAAGTTCCTGCCTGATACTATCAAAATTGGCCTTACCCCAATTTAGAATTTTAACTTTTGGGCCAGACCTATCATTTTTCATAGCTATCTTAAAACTAATGGAATTATGGTCACTGGTCCCAAAGAGATCCCTCATTAACACTTCTGTCACCTGCCCTTCCTTATTTCCCAAGAGGAGGTCAAGTTTTGCCCCCTCTCTAGTCGGGCCATCCACATACTGAATGAGAAATTCCTCCTGAATACACTCAACAAATTTCTCTCCATCCAACCCTCTAACACAATGGCTGTCCCAGTCAATGTTGGGAAAGTTAAAATTCCCTACTATTACCAGCCTATTTTGCTTGGAGCTATCTGTAATCTCCTTACATATTTGCTCCTCAATTTCCCACCGACTATTTGGGGGCCTATAATACAATCCTATCAAAGTGATTTCCCCCTTCTTATTTCTCAGTTCTAACCATATAGACTCAGTGGCCGAACCCTCGGATATATCCCCTCTCAGTACGGCCGTGATGCTTTCCCTAATCAAAAGTGCAACTCCCCCTCCTCTCTTACCTCCTGTTCTATCTTTCCTATAGCATCTGTACCCTGGAACATTAAGCTGCCAGTCCTGTCACTCCCTTAGCCATGTTTCAGTAATTGCTATAATATCCCAGTCCCATGTACCCATCCATGCCCTGAGTTCATCTGCCTTGCCCGTCAGGCCTCTTGCATTGAAATAAATGCAGTTTAGTCTGGACTTCCCTTGCTCTCTGTCTTGCTTTTGCCTGATCTGTCTAGTACTAGGATTACTGACGCTGCCTTTACCATTGAATGTGCTCTCTTTAACTTCTGTGCAGTCCTCAACCTTCTCTTCTGTCTCTCTAAACTAGTTTAAACCCTCCCGAGTGGCTCTAGCAAATCTCCCCGCCAGGATATTAGTCCCCCTCCAGTTCAAGTGTAACCCACCCTCTCGAACAGGTCAGCCCTTTCACAGAAGAGATCCCAATGATCCAAAAATCTAAATCCCTGCCCCAGCTCTCAAACTACGCATTCATCTGCTTAATCTTCTTATTCCTACTCTCACTAGCATGTGGCACGGGAGGTAGTCCAGAAATTACTACCTTCGAGGTCCTACACTTTAGCCTTCTGCCTAACTCTTTATTCAAACTTCAGGAGCTCATCCCTTTTCCTACCTATGCTGTTGGTATCAATATGTACAACGATTCTGGCTGCTTACCCTCCCCCTTAAGAATGTCCTGCAACCGCTCAAAGACGTCCTTGACCCTGGCACCAGGGAGGCAACACATCATCCTGGAGTCTCGATTGCGGCCACAGAAACGCCTGTCCGTGCCTCTAACTAGTGAGTCCCCTATTACTACTGCTCGCTTGCTCTTTGCCCGACCCTGCTCTACAGCAGAACCAGATGTGGTGCCACAGGCCTGGCTACTGCTGGTACCTTCCCCTGACAGGCTGCCTCTTTACAACAGCTCCTCCACAAACCAGCTTCTGGTAGCAGTGACTGTGCCTATGCAAATCTTACCTGAAACAGCCAATCAGCGTCGCCGCTCTGCTGCCCTCACCTGGACAATTCAGGTAATTGAAGTCCCCCATTATCACTACTCTAGAATGTTTGCATCCCTAATTTCCCTGCAGATTTGTTGTTCTACATCCTTCTCACTAATTGGTGGTCTATAGATTACACTGAGCAATGTAATTACACCTCGTTCCTCAGCTGTAGCCAAATTGATTTTGCCCTGGAACCTTCTGGGACATCCTCTTTCTCCAACGCTTCAATGTTCTCACCTCTCCTTTTCCTATCTTTTCTGAACACCTTGAACCCAGGAATGTTTAACAACAGGTCCTGCCCTTCTTTGAGAAAGGTCTCAGTTATCGCCACAACATCATATTTCCACAATGCAATCAGTGCCTGCAACTCCCCAGTCTTATTTAAGATGCTCCATGTATTCACATGCATGAGACTTGAAACTATATTATCATTCATTCACTGTAGCTGGATCAAATTCTGAAACTATCACCCTAACAGCTACAGGGTGCCTACACCAGCTGGACTTCAACAGTTCAAGGCTCACCACCACCTTCTCAAGGGCAATTAGGGATGGGCAACAAAATGGTGGCCTAGCCAGCGATGCTCACAACCCATTAAAGAATTAAACTGTGCTGTGTCAGAATATGATGGGACCAGCCAAATTCTATTCTTATTATGTGTGATTTTTAAATCAATGCTTCAAGTGTGGTAATTCCGCAATTCCATCCATTTCCCATGTGTTTCAGCTTACAATGATCGCTAAACAAGAAATAACAGGTCAATTCAAAAACACAATTACATAGGATTGGAAAATATGAGACCAGGAATTCAATGTTTAAAAAAAAAGTCTTGTAACGCTGAACAAACAGAAACTAAACCGATGACATAAAAACAGAGTAGCTGCTGAAATCAGTGTTTTTGTAGGCACTGGCTGCATAAAAGGGACCAATAATTGTTACTTACTTCAGCTAAAAATGTACGAGAGCTTTGTGTTAATAATACAACTGTTCAGGTCATTAAGCCAGTAGGACAGTTCCAGAGACATATGATTTTCCCACTTATGCCGTCAACAGCCATTACTCACTCACTCACAAAGGCAGTATAAATCCTTCTGCTGCGTAATTAAACGTACAATGCTTTCAGTCCTGTGTGCCTGACAGAACAGGTCAAGTAGTGCTGACAAAACACTTGTACCTTTAAGCTCTGTAATCAAAACCCAACACGAGTCATTTCAGCACTTGCATTAGCTAGAATTTATTGACAGGGCATCAGCAGCAAGCAGCTTAATAAGTCGCTATTTTGAAAAGGTACACCTTATTGAATGAAGTGATGGACAAATACTCTATTGTTTAAGTAATTATGACTTAAAGTACAACAATAAAATTGTGGACAATTATTCCAATGGGTGGGGGCAGAAGACAGCTCCAACGTTTAACGTTGCAGGTAGTTTAAAGGAAAACTGAGAACCTAACAAAGTACAACAAGGTCAGCGTTTGTTTATTATTCAGATTGAACAGCATATCTGAATTGTAGCAATAGGTATTATGATCTCCGTAGGGACCAATAACTTTGAAGAGAAATCTGAATTTCCAGTTAATAGCTAAAAGAATAATACATCAAGATTTCTAGTTTTAAAACTTTTACAGTATTAGATGACTTAACACTATTCTCAGCAGCTTATACTTTAGAAATAAATAGTTCTTTGTTACTTGTCTGTATGGAATTACAATTCTTATCACAAACACTTGACAGGTTCTCCCAGTTTCCAATGGATTGTTTCCTTTTTACTTTGCCATCTGGGTAATCTGTATCCTAGAGCATTTCCTCACTGTGAGGATTACACTATAAATTTCTTCCTCTAGCTCCAAACTAGGAAAATCTGTCAGCTTCCTATAACCCCTCACAAACTAGGACTTCATCCTGTTCTATGTACTGAGTGATAGTCAGTATTTTCTCTATTTGAGGGGTAGGCCTAGCTACTTCTATCTTTTGCTGCATCTTCTCTCAGATAGCTACAGATCACACAAGACAAAATTGTAACTGGTGCCTGCTGATGTTATTCCTGGGATTATAGGGAAACCTGCAACTTGATCTCAGCGACTTCCTGTATCCTTTTCCCCATGACAAACGGAAACACAAGTACAAATATTAGTTATCTTTAATTCCAACTTCCTTTCATCTTAAAAATAAATGTAAATTTTATGCACAGTTATTTATTACTCAATGACAACAGCACTTTGGAAGTCTCAGGGTGTACCTATTGTAAATTCACAAACTGCAATCATTGCCTTCAAATGTAAAAATATCTTGCATTTCTCTCTCAAGAAAACAAGATTGCCAACTTACTGTCAGGTAGATCCCAGCACAGGTCACATATACCTTTTCATCTACTCTACTTTAAAAGGTACAGTCCCAAAACAAAGTAATCCTATAAACCAAAAGAAAAAAATCTTAAACTATAATAATCTTATAAACATCAATTGTATTAGTATTTTGCAAATCTCAGCCCAACAGTAACACACAGCAATACTCATGATGCCCCTTCTGCATTCTCCCTAATTACCTCAAATTAAACAATTAACCTTTAGATGCAAAACATCACATGAAGAAACATAAATTTGAGAAAAATTGCCTAAATAGAAAAATGTTCAAAAACATCAGATCTTAAACAACTTGTACTCACAAAATGGTCAGTTACCTTCACTACTGGGAAATAGGTTAAAAAGTAGGGTCACTAGGGTGGCCATCTCTGGGCTGCTCCCAATGCCTCGTGCCAGTGAGGCTAAGAATAGGGAGTTGGTACAAATGTCATTTTCTGATCAGGGCCAGTGTGATCTCCTGGACTCGTTTCAATCGCCACAGGGGGTCGGAGAGGAATTTCCCAGATTTTTTTCCCCCCATATTGGCCCTGGGGTTTTCACTCTGGGTTTTCGCCTCTCCCTGGAGATCACATGGTCTGGAATGGGGGGGTGGGGGTGAGTTAATAGGTTGTGATGAACAAAGCATCGTAGCTGTGAGGGACAGCTCGGTGGATAGGATATTAGGATGTAGATAGGCTGGAAAATTGGGCGGGGATCCTGGATTCAGGATTCAATCCTGGACCGGGGAGCGGCGCGGGCTTGGAGGGCCGAAGGGCCTGTTCCTGTGCTGTATTGTTCTTTGTACTGGTTCCCAGAATAAGAGACTATAACCATACTTCTTTCAATAAACAACAAACTTCTGAGTTTATTATATTAAAAGCTTATTTTTAATGAGTTGCAAGTACTGATCAGTACAATTGTAAACTGGAAGTATAACTATTGCGCTCTTGCTAAAAAATTTCCCCAGTGCGTGTACGGACAAAGGACAAGGGGAGGTGATTGTCTCGTGGTATATCACTCGACCAGTAATCCTGAAATTCAGCTAACGTTCTGGGTTCGAATCCCACCACGGCAGATGGTAGAATTTGAATTCATTAAAACATATCTGGAATTAAGAATCTACTGAGGACCATGAAACCATTGTCGATTATCAGAAAACCCAACTGATTCAGTGCAGTGAAGGTTTATCAGGCCGATTCCGGGGACGATGGAGCTGATGTAGGAGGAGAAATTGACTAGGTTAGGATGGTTTTCACTGGAGTTCAGACAAATGAGGGGGATCTCATAGAAACTTATAAAATTCTAACAGGACTAAACAGGATAGATGCAGGAAGATGTTCCCGCTGGTGGGGGTGTCCAGAACCAGGGGTCACAGTCGGAGGATTTGGGGTAGACCATTTCGGACAGAGATCAGAAGAGTGGTGAGCCTATGGAATTCATTACCACAGAAGTAGTTGATGCCAAAATATTGAATGTATTCAAGAGGTGGCTGGATATAGCATTTGAGGCGAACAGGATCAAAGGTGATGGGGAGAAAGCAGGGTCAGGCTATTGAGTTGGATGATTAGCCATGACCTGATGAACGGCGGAGCAGGCTCAAAGGGCCAAATGGCCTCCTCCAGCTCCTATCTTCTATGTTTCACGAACGTTCTTTAGGGAAGGAAATCTGTTGTGAACATGGGAACAATGTGGCACTGCTGCAGATCACGAGTTGGAAGCTGGACTGTTTTTCCTCCCTGTAGCCCAAAGGTGCTGAGGCCAAATAAGCATTACTACTGCTATGCTAGCTGAGATCATTGAATTGAATAGAAACACTTTGCTCTTGAAGCAAAATAGATTATTGCATCAAAACTTTGCATTGACAACATACTTGTTCATTCACGAGTATAAAAAATGGCAATTAAAGGTGCTCTTTAAGATCAGCCTCAGAGCAAACAGCATGCTTCATGTGAACGAGCCATTTGTTAAAATCCAGTATTAAACATCCTGAATCAATAAAGCATTTAAACTTACTGACCAACAGCTAATACAGAAGAGTCCACTTATACAGGAATCATACACCCCTGCCACGTCAACATTAGCTTTAGATACACTGAACACGTCACATCAGCACTCACCACAAAAAGGAACTCCCCTTCAAAACAAGCCCATTTGCTAATCTAGCCAGGCAGCATACTGTACTTGCTCATATCACTCCTGGATAGGGTGAACACAAGATGAATAATCTTCCTGCCACCTCTACCCATTTTAGGTGCTGCTGGCCAACTTACAGTTGACAATTCAAGAGCTGGTCTCTCCCTTCTCCAAGTTCCTTGAACCAGGAACAAACCTGGGAATGTGCTCCGACAGCTTTCACTGGCTATAAAACCAGAAATTAAACAGGGAATTTCAGATTCGCAAATTTCAGTCAATACCCAAATCCAAGTCTTGTGGCACAGTCCCTCACTACTTCATCTCACCAGCCCTCCCAGAGTGGCAAGAAGTATGGAGTTAAATCCTGCAGAAAAATACACCAAGTCCAAATGAAGAACATATCACCTAAACCACGTTTATGCGTGATCCACAATTTTCATTGTTCCATACAACTCCTCAAGACTCTGGGATCAGCACCCTGAACACATTTTGATTGTGGTTCTGAATCCAGCCATTCTGGATAACATTCTATTAGAACACTAAGGCCATGACTGACCTTTTATTAACAGATCAAACGCAGGGCTGGTTGAGTCAACTGGGAATGAAGTTCCCTTATCACCCCATCCCACCACTACAGTAAGATTAGCTAGAATCTCATTGCCAGTTGTGAGGTGATTCTTTTTCACTTCAGCATGTATAGCCCCACTGCCCCATGGTGCTGAAACACTTGTAGAGCATTTACAATTTAGTGATTCCATCCAGAAGTGGAGAAATTCCAAGCAGTGTGGAGTCCATCACTCAGCACAAACTATTCTCCCATTAAAGCAATCCATCATCTGACAACGAAGGTCAACATGACCGCTAGCACTGGCCTGAAGAATCATATTTCTCTCTCCACAGAAGTTGCCAGACCGGCTGAGCATTTCCAGAACTTCGTATTTATTTCAGATTTCCAACATCCACAATATTCTACTTTGATTATATGACCAGAACACTTCTCTCATCTCAATTAAACCGCTTAGGTCATGTCTGTTCCAGCTCCTTGCTACAGCAAACAAAATCACTACAGCACCATCCTACTCACCTGTTTTACCCAAGTATCCACTATTATCCACGCTACTGGCCTTTATGACTTTATCTGCCTGCACTCATCATTGGAGAGAGTTAAGCGTTTAAGCCCCCATTTCTCTGTCTACACCTGTACATTGTTCCCAGTGCAAACAGTCAAGCTGGACATTGCAATACACTACGCCTGCAAGTGTATTATATATCTCTTTCAAAATTATTGTTCACCTACATTCACACATTATGAAGCCATTGTGCAATTAATGACATTAATATGTAATACATTAATATGCATTTTGAGGCAAGCAACTTGCATATATCTTTTTTAAAGCTGTTTCATAAATGTACACAAGAATACAAAAGATAGGAGCAGGAGCTAATAGAATGAAATCAACTGCCATCAGCAAAGTCAGAAGACTGCTGATCCAAACCTCACTCCAGGGTTTGAGCACAAAGAAGAGGGTGACATCGTGAAAGTTATCATTTTCGGGTAAGGCACTAATCTGAGGTCTGGTTTAATTGTGTGCAAAGGCCTGTCACAATTTGATATAGAATTTTTCTTCTTCCAATGAACCACTGAATGTAGATGAACTTCCAGTCCTTTCCTTTGTTGACTTTTAGGACCTTGCTGTGCACAAATTAACATACATCACAGAAGCTACGTTTCAAATGGAATTCATTGGAGATGAGGTGCTTTGGCATCATACTTATATGCCAGTATATCAATGCAAGTTTGTTTTCCGCTAGTTACAATTCACAATAAAACTGCCATTTACTCCACCTCCCCAGAGTTTATAAACAGGGGAGTAACTTTTGGCCAGAAATGCTCCAGAACAGTAAGTACCAGCTGTAATATTTCAGCCAGTGTTTTTGTGGAGACTGCAGTCATTAATAGAACCTACTACACTGCTCAAAAATCTGTTCGGCGCAAATTACAACCTCCCACTATCTAATCTGCAAAGGCATTGCCTTCCTTGATGCCTTTGCACAATGCTGAACCCTAGAGTAGCCAGTGAGATCTCGCATCTACTTAATGGATATGACTGTTGGGAGCATTTGGCATATAATATTTTGCACGGCTATGAACATCTTGCATCATATTCAGAAGCATTTTGTTGACTAAGAGCACACAAGATGCCAACACTTAATGCTCTCTCTAGTCCAGTGGACGTCTGCCATCCAGGGACCAGTTCCCTGGAGCCATCAGTAATTTGAGAAGTTTAAACTGATAAAATTAACTGCTCTATTAACATGATCCCTCTGACACAAAAATATTCTTAAGCGACGTAGCACATTACATGTAACATTTCCAGTGGGATATCATCTGTGGCTGGCTGTTTGCTGAACTGAAATACATAGATTACAGGTCACACATGTATCAGTGATTTAAAAAACTAGGCTAAGCATGAATGCAGAACATCTTGAGAGACGTGCACAACGTTTCATGTCAAGTTCCTTCGGAAGCCATCTTCACATCTTATGTTAACCTGTTTAATAGCCTAACCATACAAGCCATATAGCCTCAGGGTTGAATCCTAGTCTGTGCAAGAGTTATGCGATCTAAACTTGACAGTCTGGGCCTGGCATATGGAGCCTAGAACTTCAGGATGGTCTTTTACTCATGAATCTTAGAAGGATGTGTGTGGACTTGTCAAGGCAGGGCCACTTTTTCTGAAATGCCTGTTTCTGTCAACTAATTTGACACTGCTCACACATGGACAACAAACACTTGACCAAGAGATCAGGGAGAACACCACAGCAAGGAGTCAATGCTTTCAACACTGGAGCTGTGAACATTATAACATTAACTGGATTATTTTTAAAAGATTGAATCTCAAAGTTCTTAACAGCTATTTTCCAAACGCAATTTAAGGTTAAATTTGATAACTGCAGAGACGAACAAGTGGTACAGGACCCCAAAAAGACCACAAATAAATAATAAGTTTAAGGCTTATTTATTAGTGTCATAAATAGGCTTACATTAATGCTGCAATGAAGATACTGTGAAAATCCCTTCGTCGCCACACATCGGCGCCTGTTTGGGTACACTGAGGGAGAATTTAGCATGGCCAATGCACCCTAACCAGCACGTCTTTCAGACTGTGGGAGGAAACCGGAGCAAACCCACGCAGACACGGGGAGAACGTGCAGACTCCACACAGACAGTGAATCAAACCCAGGTCCTTGGTGCTGTGAGGCAGAAGTGCTATCCACTGTGCCACCGGATAGTTGGTTGCTATGGCTTATTTGCATGTCCTGGCCCACATTTATTAGCTCACAAACAAATCTGGTAAATTTGTGCTTTCTTAAGCTCCATTAAAAAGTCAATAATGGCTCCTGATAACTGATAATGAGAGGGAGAGATACTGAATTCAGGTGTTACATTACATGGTTTCAATTTGCAGACAATACGAGAATGCAACTGAGACACTAGTGCATCTCAAGAGGTAGCCAAGGACCTATAAAATCAATTATGGTATTAAACATCGAGCAAGGGCAGAAGAAATCTATTCATGTACAAACACATCACAATGGGAAATGGGGTGTGACTGCCAACCGACATGTTAGAATATCTAGAGTTGCATCAGATTTAGGATTCTCAAGGTTATGACCACTGTTTGTTAAGCAGGAATTCAATACACTAAATACAATTCTGAACCAGAACCTGAACAGGATACAAAGTGGAGCAATCCATACATAAGCTAGTCTGTGCCGGTCAGAGCACACCTCGAGTAGTCTGTCCAATTCTTGCTTGACAATAGGGAGACATCCAAACCTTGGAGGCCTTGCAAAAAGCCTGCAAGATCCAGCACCAAAGGATGTGTAAAGATAAATCATAGCCTTTCAACCTTAAAATTAGACAGCAGAGTCAGAACCCTGGAAGTAAACTAGATAAAAGACGTGCTGGTTATGTGCATTGGCCAAACTAAATTCTCCCTCAGTGGACCCGAACAGGCACCAGTGTGGCGACTAGGGGATTTTCACAGTAACTTCATTACAGTGTTAATGTAAGCCTACTTCTGACAATAATAAATAAACAAACTTATCTCACCCAACCCAAACTCTTCCCACCCTCAGCAACGCATCTCAGCCTCCCCAGTCCCTTCCCCAGCACTCACCCTAACTTCTCCCCACCCCCTCCCCACCCCACCAGCACCCACCCCCCTCCCCCACCAGCACCCACCACCCTCCCCCCACCAGCACCCACCACCCTCCCCCCCACCAACACCCACCCCCCTCCCCCCCAACCAACACCCACCCCCCTCCCCCCCACCAGCACCCACCACCCTCCCCTCCACCAGCACCCACTCCCTCCCCTCCACCAGCACCCACTCCCCTCCCCGCCACCGCACCCACCCCCCCCCCCCCACAGCCCCCACCAGCACCCACTCCCCTCCCCCCCACCAACACACCCTCCCCCCACAGCACCCACACCCTCCCCCCCCTCACAGCACTCACCCCCTCCCCCCCACAGCACCCACCACCTCCCCTCCCCCGACAGCACCCACCACCTCCGCCCCCCAACAGCACCTGCCCACTAGCAGCCCCACCCACCAGCACCCACCCCGTCCCCCCACCCACAGCACCCACCCCCCCACACCCACCTCCCCACAGCACCCACCCCCATCCCCCCCCACCCACCCCCTCCCCTCCCCCCACAGCACCCACCCCCTCCCCCCCACAGCACCCACCCCCTCCCCCCCCCACACACGACACCCACCCTCTCCCCTCTCCCCCCACACACGACACCCACCCCCTCCTCTCTCCCCCCACACACGACACCCACCCCCTCCCCCTCCCCCACACACACGACACCCACCCCCCTCCCCTC